>NC_083506.1:9744469-10047500 GCF_032362555.1 Amyelois transitella | reverse complement strand
GTAGAATATGTACTTAATAAAAAATAGTTGTTCTTACTTTGCAAAGCACAATCGCGACATTTCGAGTAAAGAGAACTTCTGATGTGAGACAAAACAAGTAGTCATCGGACACGACTTGCTCAGAATCTTGCCCAATGCTATATGATTACGGCGCGGACGTGACAAAGTTACTTCTTGGAACTATAACTACCTATTTGCTTAGACATGATTTGATAAGCCCAACTCCACCTAGACTTTCTATGTATCAAGTTTAATAAGCGCGTTCTAAAATAAATTGCTTCGCATTACATTAATACCATGTGATTTTATGATAATTAAAAATCAGTATAAACTTCATAGCATAAAATAGGTATAATATCGTGTGAGCAAAATGAGTTTCACTTAGAGTCATTTAGATTATCTCACTTCAAAAAAACTTGAAATTATCAAAATCTCAATAAACAAAAGAAAATAGTTGGTATTTTTATCTTATTCATTTACTTTAATGAAATAAATCTAGACGATAGACGTGTCAAGAAAATGAACTCTGAGTGGAATTTTTAAAATTGACAATTCACAAAATTCATATCCTCTTTGCAAAATATTATTGTCGATAAACGAAATATTTTTTGGATAAATTTTTTTTAAGTTGATAAAAAGGAATATCTTTCATATAAACTCCACTTAAACATACATAAAGCTAGCAATCCGAAATGATTGGCAGAAAGTTTTGATATTTCTGCGCCGGACCTCCCGTGGCACGAATGTTAATCAACCCTGAAACTCGGTTCCTAATGAGGGCACGCCTACAAGCAACTCTATTTAGATCGACGGAAATAATTTCCCGACTGCCTCAAGCGACGCACATAATAATTTCGCTGTAAATTAAGAATCCATCATCTGTAATAAATGTATTGACATTTGTAATCAAACTGTCATATATCTCCATTTCGCAGTAAAATTAACTGTATGACAGTACGTCAAATAACAGTTTTTGAATCGATTCTTTTATTAGATGTGATAATGGTTATGATACGACATTGTAAGAAATTAATACTTCGTCCTTTGTTTGGAAATGGTAATTTTCAATTACAAGAAAAAATATATTATCGATAAAAAAGGTTATGTTTCTCTCTTTAAAAAGAGATCTCTTACCCATTTGCTCCATCAGTCGTTATGCTGGGATTGGGTTTAGGTTCAGCTTGAAGATATTTTGAAAACTTTACAGTTTGAAATACCTCTTCCATACGAAAATTCTTATTTCCCCATAGTTTTATCGAGAGCGCTTTCGAAAATCATAGGGTAATCATGAACACTATCAATACCAGCCAACGTGGCAAAAATGACAGTTATTAGGTTTCACTAGAAGCTTGAAACTTACGTCACATTCATGTACCCTAAGCCTCTATTGCACTCGTAAATACACATTGCATACTGCTGTCCCGCAGTGCGGCGGTAATCCCATAAATTTTTCCTTTTTCATTCAATCCCTAACTGCAATTTTATGACCATCTCGATAATCGTCTGTCCTTTTTTTTAAATTCTTTTGTTTGTTGTGAATTCTTTATGAATTACAATTCTAATTATAAAAGTATTTTTACAAGAATTGTTGGCTAATAAATAATCAAAATACGTATTTCTTTTATCTATTACACAAATAGTAAGACCGCATTATTTTTTTAATTAAGCTTCATTTAGAAACTAGTCGCCATTGGTTTATTATTTTACAGCTAACTAATGGTACGGACTGAGCCCGTGCTTATATTTTGTTTGGTTAATGAGAATCAGACTGTCACTAATTTAAATCTCACTGTGCTCTCCTTTCACTTATCCCAATTACACTTACAATCACCTTATCCCAATTATTTCAGCAGTCCGTTTGCAGTATTTGTTAGTATTTTCAGTTTCATCCTTTTCTATGATGTACCAACAATCTGCCACTATTTGTATTCGATCAAATTTTCGATTAAGTAATGCAGCTGATTCTTATTAAATATTTATTTTCAATTTCGTTTACAAATTCAAATTTTTTTTATAGAGTGGATTTTAATCAGTTTATACTGCCTACTCTCTCTCACTTTTTAATTATATCCGATTCAAGTCTAAGACAAACGACAAACGGTACCAAAACCTGCTATATAACATGCAAGTAATCTACATTAATAGCAACAACCTGAATATAAATAAAAAAATCTATTAAATGTCGCGTAACAAAAATATATATTGATCCTATTACGCAAAACGCCTCAGACTTAGGGTGAATTATGGTAATCCCCCAAATTCGTCCCTCATATACCAAGCAAATAAATTTATTCGACTGTGCCACGACTACGACACAAGTGACCGAGACATTGGGATTTTTTCTCCGAAAATAATGTGAGGTGAGATTAATAAAATAGAAATAATTTTCATGTGAAGTTGATATTATACGAAAAGTACATTGCTTAAAACTACATAATTGACTGTTAAATAATGCTACTAGCATTCATTAACAAAATCCGCCTATTGTACTTTACAAATTATGAATGTTAAAATTTCCTACATAGGTTAGTATTAATATCTAGAAAGACTGTTTGTATTATGTAAATAATCCTTAAAGTTAATAAGCAAATCTTTAATATACCTCTCTCGCTGCCTACTTTTTCCAACCGTCACAGAATGGCTCCGACTCCACTCACATATTTCAATCGCCCGAGTCGGCCTATCGCCAACTTGTGTTAGCCTATTTTTATTTTGCGCAATAACTTATATCATCAACTTTAGTAGGCTGTCCGAAAAATTCACAAACTTCTGACCAATAAAGACGAAGTTAGTCTATTTAGTTCCGGTAAAAAAGTTTCGGGACAAAACTCTGTTAGGTTTGTTAACTAGAGGGAAGTTTTAATTAGAAATGTCCTTGTTAGTTAGTACAAGGGATAAAAGCTTGTTGTTTGGCCAGACTTTGCTGGTATATTGACGTAGATGATAAGTAGCTAAAAATTTGAGCACACAAGTTAAATAGACAACTTACTATTTAAATACATTTAAGGTGACACACATAAATCCTTATAATAGACAGGGCTAATAGGCACAAGTCGAAGCCCCGCTAAAAGGCTTAATGCTACACAAATTTTAAGTGAAGTTTTCTGTGGCAGTTGGATAAAGTTACGCCACAATTGTCAGTTTGGGATGAGAGTCAGCCTGGTTTCAGAGGCTGTCAGCGCTGCGGTAACTCATGACAAAGTTAAATGTACTCGCTTGCTTGCGACATGAGGGATTACGGATTCTTGGATCCCGGGATTACGGTAATTCCCATCTCTAGTACTGATCACTGAAGACAAGATTGTTTATTTAAAGGATATTGGTTAATGAATATAGCACAACTTGTACCGACTTCGCACGGTGTCCTTTGAAGAATGTTTTGTATTTATAAAGCCACCTGACTAAATGTCAGTTAATCGATGGTTTAGAAACAGATAGATGCGGAGGACCATTTTATTTTATATACAAGTAACTGGTTGACCGAGCGGTGGTTGGTGTACGTCAAAAAAACCAAAAAAGTCAAAAATAAATCTATGTGTTGCTGGATACCAGGTAACTCCGACAACATAATGAACGATCGCCTATAGTTTCGCGCCATTATGTGAGAAAATTATTTTGGGTGAAACGAATTTTCCCAACCATGTTACCTAGATATTAGAACTAGATATTTTCTTCCCCATTGGCACCTAAATTAAAATTTCAACGAAATCGTTAGTGCCATTTTGGAAGACGCGAGTAAGTATAAATATTGCCCGTATAAGTAAGTGTATCTATAATACAGCAATTTATTGAAAAAGCAAACATTAATATATCGCATGGAGTCGTGAAAACATACACATTCATGACTTATTGTGAAAATTTTCCATCTACCCCACTAGTCCCATTGAGTTGTGCCATGTAACAAGTGGGAATATACATGTTTTTGTTAAATTATAATCCATGTAGGTTTCCATGTTCTATTTATGTCTTTATTAATTAAGTATGGAGGTCATGACAACACATTGTGAACATTATACAAGCAAGCCACGGCACTTCTCTTAATGAAAATATTTTACAAAAATGTCCTAATAATATTATAAATGTAAAAGTTTTTAAGGATGTGTAGATGTGTGTCTGTTCTGACTCTTTTGCGCAAAAACTACTAAACGTATTTTTATGAAACTTACACTAATATATGAAGCTTAGATATTAGAATAAAACAACAAGTTCAAATTTATAGAGATTTAAGATGGACGAAGTCACAGGCAACAGCTAGTATAGACATATTTAGATACAATTCCATAAATAACGTTATACATTTCTGAGTTATGTCAAATATAGGAAGCTTGACAGCTGTATCGTTATTTATAAAACAACATGCCCTTCTGGCAGAGCGCCAGGGTCCCGAAGAACCCTCGGGAACTGTCATCAATAAAAGTTATCGGGACGACCGAATTTACCTAAAATATATTTGTCCAGCTATTCTTTTATCTGAGCCGTATAAAGACATAAATATTCCGAACTATGTTATTTGTTGCGAAGATAAAAATATGTTTGATGAATAACTAGACGAAACCGAAACAAAATTGAAATGTTGGTAAATATAATACTTAGTGACCTTAACCTTAATTTAGAAATTGAAAGCATTGAAATTGAAAGTTTACCTCACAGATATAATGTTTGACTAAAATTGGAAGCTTAGCTAATAATAAATAAATTCTTTATATAATTATCAGATTTAACATCAGGAAATTCTATTCTTTTGGAGTGGCCACTTAGATTTGTAACATCTTTTCAATAAAAATCTTTAAAAATAAATTATCTAAATTCTTTATTTTAAAAATTATTAATTCCTGCCTCCAGCTTCAGTCACTGTTGTGCGTGTCAGTCGGAAGGCAACGTAGGTCACTTATAACTCCTATATTGGAAAAAAGGTTAAATCTTCTTTTAAATACCAAGGAACATGTAGCCTATAAAAATTTAAAGTTTTATCTAAGAGTTATAACCGGGGTTAACTCTGCGTAATGGTAGCTGCTAAAGTCGGCCCCGAAGAGGCAAACTCGACATAATGGCCTCTTAACGTTTACTTAGCCAACTTTCAACCCAGCAGTTAACACTAAAATTAATTTCAAACTCAAGAAAGGTTGTAAATAGTACTATAACTTGTGCGCAAATGTTCCACCGCTTCGACATTTACGAAAAAGACGATGAGACAGACATGAAAATAAATGCCAAATTACATTTTATTCACCTTTTGATTTTGCCATGGAAGAAATTTGTCTTCTCCCATCATTTCACATTTATCGTTCTTCAAAGCGTAAACATAAGCGCTGGCAAACGACACATTTTTAAATATATTTATATTATAATTTTCATTATAATACAAAATTTGCTTTTGAATATTCACGAGCTGATATTGTTGTTCTGAATAAACAAAAGCGTTTGTTTTTACCTACTTGATATCTTGTAAGCAATAGTATAGATTGTTATGGCTAAAACGTGCCTCGAGAACAGGAAATTGGACATTCCTAATGGGTCCCTAAGGAGCTCAAAATTATCATTTATTCCATCATTATAAATAACCCATTTAATTTTTATAGAGTTTTGTTATATTTAGTTTAGGTAAACTTGTGATTTCTATATTATTTTACCTCATCGTTCCAAATACTTATTACTTGATGAGAGTCAAATGCGTTTTATGAATTTATTTTCTCAGGAGTAATGCGTTTTATGTATTTTAATCAACCATTCAATTGATCAAATGGCGATAGACATCAAAATAAAAGCCAAATTATATTTTATTTAGCTTTTTGATTTTGCCAAGGAAGTTTGTCTTCTCCCATTATTAAATTATCATTCTTTAAAGCGAATTATTAAAATTTTACAATAGTAAACACAACGTTAAAATCGTATTAAAATCAGCAAAATAATTTAAACCGCCTAAAGATTCTGCCGCATGTCAACAATTTCCATAATTACTTACATATCATCACGTAGCTATTTCTCGAAGTTCATGAATATCGCTGAGTGTATTACGTTCGTAGCTGGAAGGTAGATGAAAGATAAATGGCCAAGTTAATAGTTTCTGAACAAACTTGAACTGAAACTCGCTGGCCTCGGCTCGAGATAGCCGTTTGACGAAAATGGTTGCCAGGCTATATATATTTTATGTATTTTTTCAATAAATAAGAATTCCAAATTCTTATTTTAGGCGATGGTCTTGCAACCGCTATCATTATTTGAAACTTTAATTCCAACCGATTGAAGCTGAACGTGAACCTTCAGCCTAGGTGAGACTGGTGGCTCTCTTTACGTCGTATGGGATAAAGACGTCATTGAATCAAAGCATCGAGGCAGGCAGGTTTGAGTGAGGCAGGCAAGAGGCCGTTAAAATTTTCCAAATCTTTTCACAGCACATGTCATATACTATGGAATAACTTATGCTGCATTAAAAAGCCTGAGCCCGTGGTCCTCAACAACTGACGTCGTGGTACCATGAGTGAACGTCGGCTTTATAGCTAACTGCAATCTGGCATAAAGCTGTGAAGGTATGGAGGAAAACGACCTTCACGGATAAAACTGGCTAAGGGAAATGTTATCATATTTCTTTAAATTAAACGGCTCAAAAATATTTAAATATAACTTCTTTAATACATAGCTTAACAAAAACTTTTCTTACCAATAATATGATCTTAAAACTCAATTCACTACCTCTAATGGGATTTTAAAAAGTATTTACATGATTCACACTTGCATATGGAGTTCTTTTCAAAATCAATGTGTAAGTCTACCCGTTTTTGTATCCAACTCAAATATTTTCAACCCAAAAATAACATAACGTAGGTCCGTGTCACTTGTAAAATCAGATATGTGTTTTTCGTTTTAAGTTAATTCCTCTGAGAGCGAAAATTCGTACCAAAATATATTGATCAAGGTTAGTTCTTATGTTCATAGGATAAAGTTTAAATTTGAAAGTATATTTTGTCGTACACTGTACTTCTTTTCCGGACGACGGGTAAAATTTGTGATGCGTAAAAGGTCGCTCTTATACCTCGAGCCTGCTGACCATTAACCTAAGGTCAAAAATAAAAGACGGAGCGTTACAAAAAGTAACAAAATAAATAAATTTTGAAAAAGAGTTAACCAATATTCATAAAGAAAAGGATGGTACGGCCGTGCAGCTTCGTCACTCTACATGTTGGGGCATTGGTCGTGTTCCTAGAAACGAACCAACGTTCCAAATTTCACATCTCTTAACTTAGCTTTTTGGGCTATGCATTGATATAACAAGCAGTACTATAAATAACATGTAAATAGGTAAAAATCTCTTCCGTTAATCTTCCCGTGTGTGTGAGTGAGTGACTGACAGACAACGCACAACCCAAACCGCCGAGTCTGCTGCGGGCGTACTCTAGTTTATATATAAAGTAAGGTTAAATTTCCTTCACAATTCAGAAGATACTTAGATATGACACAACGTCTTTAATTTATTTGACATTTCAGCCATTGAGTCCCCTAACAAGACCTAAACTAGCACACACTGGACTATTGTGGCCAATTGGATTACAAAACTTATGTTACGTTCTCGCAGTACCCCAACAACATCGGACATTTGACATTGTACTTTACGTACGTACATAGACGCCCATCCCATGATTTTATGCATGTACTAGAAGTCCTAATTAAATAAGGCAAAGGACTTTCTTCTTAATGTTTGCTTTGTGAGTACGAAAATACATATATATCTATACTAATATTACAAAAGTATTTGTATGTTTGTTCGTGCGTCTTTCACGACAAAAAATTTCATGAAATTTTGCATACATATTGGTGAAATACAAGTTCCGAATCAATAATCTGTCGTCTAACAGAATTAATCTGAATATCCGAGAAGCCCTTTATGGGTATTGCGTAAATAAAACCAAGACTAGTTCAATCACTATCACACTAATATGGCTGCTACCGAGTACTTCGTTGTATTGAAAATGAAATATACGAAGAATGTAACATCGAGCAACTGGAACTTTATGATGTTATAAAATTATAAATATGATGCAATGGTAACGTTAATTATTAAAGATATTTAAATTATATTAATTAATATGCAATTACAGTGAAAAAAAAACAACGCAAGTTTCGTAAACAATCTCATAAAAATAGCAATCCTTGATTTTTCTCTTAAAAGATAATTCATATTGATAAATATACTACCTAAATTGTATTAAAAAGTAATTGATTGATTTACGTAGAACCTACATTAAGTAAATTAAGAAAGCCATTAATAAGGTTTAAGTATCGTGTTTAAAATCGAATCGATCAATCACTACGTCTGCTTGAACGCGGCTTCCAGACACAACTTCTTCTTAATGTTTTTAACAAGAAAAATGATAATGCCAAACGAATTACATTTGAAATGTAATATCGCGTTCTTTCGTACGGAACGAAACGCAAAAATATTATTGAATTACAGATTAATAAAAAAGGAGACTCATTCACGAAGAGCTATATTCGAAACCGTAGATGCCTCCAGTTATCCGAACAAGTGGAGATCGAAATGGGAACGTTACAATTACGAGTCTATTGTGGGGGAAAATAAAATGGTTGAAAAAGTTTCAATAATTGCTGGCCGCTGCCCGGGGAAAATGGAACGTGCACCGGCGGGATTGCATATTGAGAAAATAAATGTTGGTTTGTGCCGGGGACCAACGGCTTTTATTATGATTTCTCTTTTTAAATCCTTGCAATGCCCCGAATGCTTATTGTGTTTTTAATTAATCTTTTTTGGAATTGCCATTTGTATTCGTACTGCAAATTTGTGATCACACCACAATTACCAAGATATTCAATTTTAAGTTTAGGTTACTCATGTATTTTCCTGTATGCAAATATGAATTTAGTATTATTTTAACTGGATTGTATTATGAACAGAACCCATTCAATAAAAGCTTTTGAATTTGAAACAAAATTCAATACTGAACAAAAGCGGACACGTATCTGATGGGAATGCATCCGTTAAACCCAATATTAATTTAATCTGATTCAGCTGAATACAAAGCGGCGGGCAGCGGCAGCCAATCTGCTAAAACCGGTTACACAACGCCACAATCGAAACCAATTAATATTTTAATACTACTCAGATAGGTTCACACGCCGCCAAATTAATTGGACATTGAGTCAGCGATGTAGGTCTCTCATTTTAGTCGGTATACACCGCGAGTTATCAGCATTTTCAATTTAACTTTCACACGCTACCTGTATACAATATTATTTATCTAGAAACAGAATAGAATTGTTCCCTATTTAACTGAAGCGGAAACATAATTTTTCCATTCAATAAGATGGAAATCACGCTTCCTTTCCGGGGGGAAAGCATAGACTACGTCTTTCCATTTGCCACAATCTCCACATACTTCTTTCGCTTCATCCATTTTCAAACTTTTGATTAAAAAAATTTGATTTTCGTTATTTGAGTAAGTAGTAACAGAGAATTTTCAATTGGAGTAGAAAAAGATGTCGGGAGCATTAGAAAGGGATAACAAATAGCGCGGCAGATAAGAGCTAGTATAAAATTCGATACGTTTTTATATACTTATGATAAATGTACCAGTCGTGGAGAGATCTTGAGATTGATAAATTTCATTATAACTCTTAATAATAAGAATTATTCTAAAGGTATTGAAAAAACGATTATTAATTATACTAGTACCTACATCCCTTAATCTAATCAATAATAACTTACTTTTCTATTGGCTGTCAAACGTTAACAATTAAATTTTGATAGTCATTATGATTTCGTCGTTCAAAATTTTTGTAAGCGTACTTGATAAGTACCTCAACTTATTTCTAACTGTTACTTAATTGAAATTGGTTTAACTAACATATTAAAATAAGGTTAAATGAAGCTGCTAGCAAATAGACAAACGCTTTATTTGCACCGATCAAACTACTCTGACAAAGTAATTGATTACGCGATAATCTTCTCACGTAGTGTAAGCTCCTTTCTTAAGCAGCAAATAAAGAGGGTATTATTGTTTCACGGCTGTCGGGTAATATCCGCTCCATTGAATGTGTGTAATAACTTATACGTGTAACACTACGTTTATATCCCTTGCGGGGTAGGCAGAGCCAACGGTCTTGAAAAGACTGAAAGGCCACATTCAGCTGTATGGCTTTAGAATGGAATTGAGATTCAAATTGTGACTGGTTGCTAACCCATCGCCTACAAGTAGAATCCCAAGTTTATAAGTCTATCCCTTAGTCGCCTTTTACGACATGCATGGGAAAGATAAGGAGTAGTTGTATTCTAAAGTGCCGAATACCACACGGCTTAACTTACACGTATTGTCAACTATTATTAGTAATTGCACATTTATATTCATTATTATGTATTTTGTATTCAGTGTCCCACGTATGAGTACCTAACTTTAATTTATTTTCAGTGCGGTGTACCGACAGAGTGAACAAACATAAAGGATCTCGTTTCAAAGCCATCTCTCTTCAACTCAATAAACGCCAACACAGCTCCCAATACTTTGAAGTATGACCTTTATAGGTCCTTTGACGAACCAAATGTGATTACACCTGCAAAAGTATTCCCACATCAAGTAAGGCAGACGGAGAAAGGTTAACCGTTGACTTTTGACCTTTTTATATTAAAATTATACAGACCCTTGGCAGTTCTATGACAATTGAAATTAAAGTGTCAACAACCAGCCGCTTGTTAATTATGAATTTATGAAAAGCAAGGACGAAAATGAATTAATATCAGGCTTAAATTTTCCAAATGTTGACGTCAATAAATTAATTCTGTTTTGTTGGATACTATCATATCCACTGTTCATATACCTGTGCTCAGCTTATAGGTATAGTAGCAATGATGGCATTAATTTCTTGTAAGCTTTTTAAACCAGTCAAATATACTTTGACGGACACACAAACAAAGACATTAATTCAGATCTTAAAATACAAAAAGTTGAATGCGTTCTCTTTTACTTTGGAAGTACACATCATTCAATAATGTTAATATATTTCTACATTTATCTGCGTATTTTATTTTCAGTATGATTATATAAATAAAACACAAACACGAAAATTTTATGTACATATTAATTTAAACAAAGTGCTAATAACCTCCTATATTATTAATGATATCTTCAATTAATAAGTTCATAAGTTATAATAATTATCATCTAATTTTTACTCGATTTTATGTTTTACATACATACACAATACTCACTTCTATAACCCTTTCGGAGAAGACAGAGCCAACAGTCTTGAAATGACTGATTGAGCATGTGGGCTATCATTTAGCCAAACAGCTGATGTTTGGCTTAATGATAGAATAGGGATTGAAATAATGACACGTTGCTAGCCTATCGCCAAATGAAAAATCCCAAGTATATAAGCATACTCCTTAGTCGTCTTTTCGACATCAATGGGAAAGAGATATAATGGTCCTATTCTTTTTTCCACGGGAACCACGAAGCAATTTATTTTTGAAAATATGTTTTGAATTTAATATGAACTGTTTGGTATTAATATGATTTACCTGATTGTTCCAGGAGACACGGACGAGCATGGCCTGCCTGCGCAGAAGGACAAAGGGTGCGACACCAATCTGTACCTGTATCATGTAAGTAACTGTAATTATAACGCTGGAAAATATATTTTTTCTTCCGTGTAGTATATCATTGTCAACACAAATGTAAAATGCACTTGAACGATATTATGAATAAAACGAGGAAATAGACATTTCGAAAGAAAACAGAAAAGTTATAAAAGCAATCTACAAAAACTTAAAAAAATTCACGAACGGTACCCTCTGTTCTAAAGAAGTTTAATAAAGAAAAGTAAAAATTGGATTGAAACAGTTCAAAACTGTGGAGGTTTTAAACTGCAAGTTCCAATGTTGGAAAGTTTATACTTAGGTTACTGCAGCTGAGAGCACTGAAGCTAAAAATCTGATGCCTTTCCAGACTGCCTGGTAAATTGAGGTCGAAGTGACGTTTTATAAACAAACTCCATTCGCGACAAAAATTGGACCTTAGTTTTGTTATTGACTTTCAAAGAAACTAGAAATTATTATTCATTATTATGGGACATTTAGAACATCACTTAATATTGTCACATCTTTTGGTTTGACAATATGTATTGGTTGACGACGAATAAACTAAGTTTAATGCCGCTTCACAAGTTGTTAAAAGTCAAAAGATATAAATATTAAGCTTTGTTTTAGTATTAATACGAGTAGTTACTGTCGTTATGATAAATAAAAATCAAATAGTTTTAGCATTATCAAATGCCTTGCCACCTTTTTTCCTATTACCAACTAAACTGTTAACTGTTCTTCATTTTATACGAACATGTTAATTAACAAAGAGTTTCAAGAGGAATTAAAGTAGAAGTATCAATGAAAATCCACTTCAATTAGTAGCAAAGGCATAACGAGACTGCGGTTTTGCTCGATTGGTGCAGCTGTGGGCCTGGTAACTGCCAATAGAATGCCACATACCACATGATTTACATCAACAGATAAGCATACAACTTAGGTAGGTACTTTTTGGAATTTGGTTTTTAAAAAACTTACTTTAACATTTGGTTAAAACATCTTGTTTTTTTAGCAAATTTACAAATCTTTCATTGGGTGGTAGTGATCGTCCCGAATTCCAACAGGAATTTTTGAGAAAAATTCTCCTTTTAATCTTTTATAGATACTCACTATTTGCATTCGACATTTAAAACAGAATAGTGATAATAGTGGCCTAGAAACAGTAATCAATAACATTATTATTTTTACAAGCTTAGTAAATTTATTATTGCTGGAAATTACAGGCGTATTTGTTTAAACTGATTTTAAACTTTATTTTCATTACATTTTATTATTTATCAATTAAAGGAAACGTAATTATCTCAGTCCTCGGTGACCACGAATCATTGCAACATGACTCGAAACGTTCAAAATAAAATAAAGGCACGTTACGCGCGCGTTTAATACCTGTATTATTGATAAATTATTTTTGTTTAAATTTACTATGCTCGTAACTAAAAATTACTTGAAACTTTATTACACTGTAGATAAAATAATTATTTATCTGCTTAAATACGTGTCACACATCTCGGTTTAGAGCAAATTAATGGCGACACGCGTATAACAAATAGAACAAATCAGTTATTCCAACACAAGTCCCAACAAGTAGTCCGCTATGTTAGCAGTGTTAAACCCCGACTGTTTTAATTATGCAAATGAGATATCTGCATGAAATGCAGATAATGCCATTCCGCGCTTTCAACTTTAATTCAGCGTTACTGTTTAATGAGTTCGTATTATTCTCTTTTGTTTCAATAGCGTTTATATTAATGTCATGAGTTAATGTTTCTCTGTTCGTTTTGGAAAGGACGTCTCTTAAAATTTATCGGCAGAGAGATAGTACCATATCTCTATACTTAATTTCGTTAAATTGGCTCCTGTTCTTGAGTTTATTTAGTATAAATAAAAATGTGAATTTATCTCAATAATAGTATTAAAATTTGCCATTGTCCTTTTAAAAGTTCCAGCAAACAGAATAGCCACAATGCAGCCCGCTCGTTAAGGCGAGCGCCGCCAGCGTTTATTCGAACTAACGTCAGCTCGTTAGGGGTTCATAACTCTATATTTGCAGTCCCACGCCGTCTAACTGTTATTATTCAATTCCGTTTTTGCATTTATTTTTTCCTTGCATATTTCATAAAATTTTACGGTCTTCTTTGTCGGTTTGTCTCATTTTTTAATGGTACGCAACTCCTCCCACGTATAATGTACAATTACGAGTAAAAACGGAACAAAAATAACAATACATTTGCTTTTATCCATCCATTTTTTAAATTAAATAAAATAAACACAAAAAAATGGCATTCATACAACTAACCTAACTAAACAAAATCAGCTATTATATCATATCATATCATTATTTTAAGAAGAGAGACAATTTGCAAGGTTGTTGTTACATCCCGGGTCCACGCTGTAATCCCGCAGATTAGCCCCGCGACCCCTAACCCGCACCCCTCTTCGTCATACAACTATTTACAACCTGCCCCGGAAAATCATGGCCCGAATTAGTCACTTATATGCAAGCGTAAAACGATGAAAGTGTTATTGTTTTTAATCATATAAATTAAGTTACGAAAATTTTACGCCAGAGTGATTTCACAACTATCAAAGTATAATAAACTTGTGACTTCATGCTATTTGTTGTATATAAGAATTTACTGGCAAAATGTTGACCCACATTATTTAATAATAAATATAAACAGACCGTGATTAGTATGTATGATTGCAACAATAATCATTATTGTATAATTATGTAAAATAATATTTAATGAGCTGAATAAAATATAAGTTATATAATTTGATTCCAAAATTAGTTGACTATTAATATCTCGCCGAGGCATAAATTCGCGACACCTACGTATTATTAAATAATACGAGACTAAATATAAGTAAAAATCAAGTACCGAAATCGTGATTCGGAAGCTGAAAACGCTCCTTTCGAAAAAATTGCGATAAGCAATTTCTTCACTGTTACAAATTTATATTGTTTAACAACAAAAATATTCAGAAAATGGGCCACGACGCAAACAAAGCACTCCCGCTGTCCAGCGAATTTATTACATTATACTTATTTTATGTTTACTCAGTAAACAGTTTCGGGAGTGCCGTAAAAGTCAGCGGGGAATTATAGCTTAAGTTTATTTTATAGCTTATTTTATGCCGTAATACCGCTAATATGAATTTTTATATTATACGCTTTTATGTATGTATGTCATGCAAATGTTTCCTAAATATTTTTATGCATATTAAACGCGCACGTAACGTACCTTAATTTAATCTCGCACGTTTCGAATCATGTGACAATAGTAGCTGGTTTTCAATCGCTCGGTGACCACAGATCATTGTAACATAATTCGAAACGTCCGAGATAAAATAAAGACACGTTACGTGCGCGTTTAATACCTGTATTATTTATAAATAGAATTCGTGTTATTTGGTATCCCCTACAACCATAAGTAAATTGACTATGCCTTTATTCTGTAGATTTTCTTACAAATGTTTATAGTTATTTCCGTGTATTGACTTGTCTCGCTGTTGTTTTAGCACGGTATCAACACACTAAGTTCACAACCCAATTCGTACTTTTCCTAAGAAACACGAGTCTGATTTAAATTCGTGCTTCTAAATCGAACATGCTAGAAATAACCGAGGCGCTGCAATTTAAGCCCGGGATTAAATGGTATTCCGTGAGGAAACGGAATAAATTGAGCGCCTTATTGAAATTGGGTTAGGAACGTATTACTACTGCTACATAGACTATTCGTAGACCCGTCGTAGCGCTTTCGTAGCAATGTCGTAGCGCTCTCGTAGCATCGTAGACATAGACATCCGATTGCGTGTCTTCGGATAGAAGCTGGTTCAGAGAATCCTAAGTTTAGTAAGCCAACGTTTAGTGTCAGATGACTTAGTTAAAATGAAAAAAGTATATATAATAAAATTTATTTTTTCCTATACATATTTTAGTTGGTCTTAAATTAATAAAATTTTGAACCTAATCTGCAAGTAACAGAAAGGTTTTCCTAATTTACTTATCACGATAAAATTTGAATCCATATATTTTTTGTAACGAATAAACAAAAAAACCGACTTTCATGATATTTGACACAGAGACAAAACCTTCAGAAGTAACATAGGCTACTACTAATCTCCCCGCACAAACTTACACAGGTATAATTTTCTCAAATATCGGTTTTACATATAAACTACCAGGCAAATCAGTGAGCCTCTTCTGTAGCGGTTTCGTCGCGCCGTAGACCATTCGTAGCTCGTTACCTACGCTCGTAGCACTCCAATTTCTTACTCGATTGGCTCGGCCTGCCCGCTTCGCTCGATAACATATTTGCATTCCCAAATAAAATTTGTGGTATGTGATGAAATTTTTCAGGATTTTGGCAAACTATCTTCTTAGGACTTATTGTTTCGTGACAAAATTATTTCATAAAAAATCTTTAGATAACTTACCACCTTATTTTTACTTCTCTCATATTTTGAATCCCTTTGTCAAATACAGTTAAAAGTGTTATTATTACTCACATATTTAAAGTCTTTGTTCCCAAAGAAGTAGAAGGTCACGTTTCGCTTATTAGCCGAGATTTAGAGATAGACTGAATGGTTATTAATGTATGCAAACTTAGCTGAATTAACACGAACATACCGTTTTTTAGCCATCCTGTGACCACGGTCGGTGCAACTCGGTCGAATAGTCAGAAAATTTCTAAATTTTTCAAGTTTACAGTTTTAGAAGTAGCTGGTACACATAAAATATATAGCACATTTAACACAAGGAAGGCAGTGTCAGCAATCTCCTAACGACTCATAAGCCACGTTCAGCAGGAAGGGCAAATAATAGTATGTGACATAACACGATGTTTATTTTGCATGGGAGTATGTATGTGTCAAGCCTTAAAAATAAAGGTAAAAACACACCTGCGCGGCTCTAGTTATCCGCCACCACATTTCTTACTCCTTTATAATTCACACGCCATTTCTGCGACTTACCCGGTAATGCGTGGTTCGGATGAAAATTTCATAAACGCAGAACCTTCATGTGACTCTACATATATATTTTACTATTTATATAAGACATATGCCTCTATGTAGAATATAAGACAAATAAGACGTAACAAAATGTATGTCTGTAACATCCGTGCTAAAGAACTCCTACTCTATACAGTGCCATGAACCACAAAACAGAAAGAGGCGTGATTTTGTGTAATCTGTATTCAGATATCAATGGACCTAAATCATTTAGTATTAACGAGAAATACTGCCTTGCTAATATAAATAATGTTCTCTCGGAGCACGGCTCGTACTGACGCGAAATGTTAGTTTTATAAATCAATGGCGGTACAACTACGTGACTCTATTACGGATTTCTTTCGCCCGCCATTACTTCACTGAACAGTCCGTGATTTGAAACGTTACGTCATCGGAAACTACACTACAACAGCATTCGACCGCATTTTATAGTCACTCGATGGGATTCACTTGTAAATTCTGTCTTTGTTCGTTATACTAGTAAATTATTTCTTTTTTGTAAATATTGGATTGGATATTTTTTTAAGTTTTACCACACTGAAAAATGCATTTTAAGAAGAATAAATGAATTGGTATTGTCCACTAGTGTTGTCGCTTGGTACTTACTACACTATCGATCATCGAAATTATCAACTCATTATTATTTTAATTTATATCTTTAAATGAAGATTATAGTAGTCTTAAAAATAGATTTACTAAACATAGCTAAACAATATTTCAAGTAAGTAGTATATATTTGACTAAAAGCCAGTGCGTATAATAATACATCACAAACATTATCAGGTAATCGAGAATACACCCCGCGGGGATATTTTTGTCGTGCTCAGGAAAAACGATATATTGTTTTATCCATATATGTATTTTGTTAATGGATTTTGTGGAAATGAAAACATAAGATATTTATTGAGCCTTAAAGCTACAGCAGGTGAACTTAATGCTAAAAGCATTCTCTGCCATATAGTGTGTTTATATGTTACCCAGCGCTGTAAAATTTATTTTATTAAGTACAGTATGAGATATATGAGAAACATAACCTATTCATACAAAAAAAAACCAAAGGGTATTTAAGTTTATCTGCAGGCGACTGTACGTACATATAAAATATACATTACCACGCGTCTTTTTCGTTATTATTTTGTTATTTTTATTATAAACTGCCGTTCTAAATATGATCCGAAACTGGAGTGAGTTCACTTCTTAAAAGGGTCACTAATGCCTTAGCCCAAATAAACAACCTACATACTATATATTGAATCTCTAGGTCAAGCGGTTAGGGTTTTGCTTCAATAGTTCAGTCAATCGGTCAGTCAGTGCACTCTTTTATACATATACTAGCTGACCCGCGCAACTTCGTTTGCGTGTATCCCGCTACTTCGACAAATACAGTCAACGCACCAACACATATTGGATACTAATTTTCAATTCACAATAACTTCTCTTTCCCTTAACCGCGTTTAAAATATTAAAATGTTTTTTGGTTTCTGTGACTCTTCTTTGATCGCCCCCCCCCCCCTATCAGTTTTTGGAAAAAATATTTAAGTAATGTACAGATTTTTTTTGTCTTATATGTATAGATCAAAGTCGTAGTACCTACTTTTTAATATTATTTATTTTTTATGTACCGTTTTTATAGGGACGCTGCCCCCGCCGCCGCGGCCGGCCCGTACCGTGCCGCAATACTAATATCGTGATATCTCCTAAACTATATGTCTAAATAACACACTGTAAACTGCAAAAATAATCTAAATTAAATGCTCGTGATGATGAACTTACTTATTTTGATAAGGATATATGTATTATTGGTTATATCACCAGTTAAACATCACCCAACGAATTAAATGTTTTTTTAATACAGAAAAGTAGTTTTTGTGACTTAAATAAAAAAGCTGGATATATGTCATCGCGGACTTTTTTGTAGAACTAATAAAGACCAATGTTTTTGCTATACATTGTTCTTACTTGTATCCAACGGTATAAGCGGCGCACGCACAAATGTAATCTTCAATTAGATTTTTTTTCTGACTTCTTGGACATAAATCGCTATAACTCAGCTAATATAGTTTCAATGTATTTCAATTATATATAAAAACCTGTCGGAGAAAATACTCTTTCTATTAGTGAAAACCGCATCAAAATCCGTTGCGTAGTTTTAAAGTTTTATGCATACGAAGGGACTACAGACAAAATGAGCGACTTTGTTTTATACTATGTAGTGATTTAGATAGAAGACATTCAGGTGGTTCTCACGCTTTTCATGACAATTAACATTCTGAAAATGTTAAGGGATATGTTTCTATTTAAATAATTCTCTCTCTATATCCTACCCTTAATAAACATCGATTGGAGATTTTTTTATTAAACCAAAAAGGTACGCCCTACAGATTTTTCAAGCACTTTACGCAAGATCAATCACGCGTGTTAGGCCTTAATCCGACAGCCTACGAACCTAAATAACTTGGCTATGTTATTTCGGTTGTCCTAAATAATGGGGCAGGTCTCTCCCTTGACTTACTCATTATCACGGGTTTTTGCGGGTTTTTTTTTACTAAATCTAAATAAGTAAACTAACTTAGTAAGCTAAACTAACTGTATCCTTTGCGAGGAACACAGAGCTGTATGGCTTAATGATGAAATCGAAATTCAAATAGTGACAGATTACTAGCCCATCGCCTACAAGAAGAATCCCAAGTTTATTAGCCTTTTCCTTAGTCGCATATTACGACATCAATGAGAAATACCTACTCCATAGACTTATCCAAATATAAACTGTCGGAAACCATACGACAATTATTGACCGACACATCTTACATATGTTGTATTTTCAGATAAAATCTAATGCTTTTTTAATTTTAAAATAAATTTTCTAAATGTGTTGGATCTTGTAATAGCCCGACAGGTCGACCGTCCCGATAACTTAACTTATTAAAGATACTTATGATTCAATTAGGCCGTAGTGAAAATCAGGCTAACACCCATATAATACAACTTTAATTAACTAACTACTGTTGTTTACTTGACGAAGTTATCAGAAATTATATATACTTACTACTTGGAAAATTGGATTATGTATGTATTTCTCCGGAATCTTGACACTGAATTACTTGATAAGTTAGGAGAAGTAGTTTTAGTAGATAATGAACACGTTTGACTTATACATAACAAAAAAATATTTTAAAATATTAACTTAAGACTTTTCTTAATTATCTTCATAAAACTGTTACTATCTTAGTCTCAAATTCGTCACTTAGACATCCATTCAGATGCCTAACGAGTTTTTTCGGAACTGTTGGCTTTGTCCACCCCGTATCCGTACAAGCCGTGGTACATTTATGTCTTTGAGATTTGTCTTTTAGACGATGGTCAGCAACCTGTCACTATTTTAGTGTGCAGCTGAACGTGGCCATTCAGTCTTTTTAAGGCTGTTGGCTCTGTCTACCTCGTAGACGTCAATAGCTGTGATATATATATGTATGGTAACACGTGACAATATTCCCATTTATTAATATCTGCTGCCCACACATGGCTAGCAGTTAATTGCATACCTCCCAGCGGATATTAGTTCGGTTGCAGCCTTGATCGGATTGTCTCGAAGCACTCCAGCGGGGCCAAGGCATATGTCTCATCTTCTCTCTCTTTCTTTCTCTGAACTCGACTCTACATGCTATATATTAAATCTCTAGGTCGACTATAACCGTTTCTTTATTGCTCAGAAAACGTATAATGCCGTGTTTAGGCATTAGTTGATCACATAAAACGTTTCCAGGACAATCGCAACTCATGTTGTTTCGTAATTTTTGACATGAAAACCAATGGTTTGTTTTCAGCTTAAACTTTATTTTCACATAAAGTGAATTCTACATCATACATTTCTCTGAAGTCAAGTGCTGTGAAACAGAGGAGATTTTATATGTATGTATTATCCTCCCTCCCTGCCAGCTGTTTCTCTTTCCACGCAGATTATAAAAAAATATCAAGATATAAGGATAAAAAAATATGAACTTGGGTTTCTTTTGGGCGTTGATGTAGCAATCTATCTGTGGATCTTAATTATATTACTTATCTAGCTAAACTAGTCTTCAATTCTTGTAAGCACCGGCTCTGTCTTCCCCTTATGGGATCAAGTCAGGGATATAGTATATGAGCAGATTCATTGGTACGTTGTCGATATGGTTATGCCTGTGGATTTGATAAACTAGTCTCGAAACACTTAATAATGTGTCCTTAAACCACTTGTTCAAAAAAAATGTAAACATTTTTACACCTTCTGTCGTCGTTTTAGCTTTGAATCTGGAATCATTGTTTGTGTTGGGATTAATCCAGACGACTGTCCATATAGATAGTGTCCTTTTGGGTTGCATTGTCCTTAAAACAGTAAAAATACATACGTATATAAAAGGCAAGATACGGTATGTATGGTACGTTGCACAAAGTACCATACCAAACACCCATGAACAAGACCTAGCTAAGTTAGAACTACTTAATTCCACACCTATACTAGCGGATATTGGTTTGGCTGCGGCCTTGATCGGCTTGTCTTGTCTGTGAGCACTCTACTTAAGGCCGCTCTCCACTCTGAGGGCAAGGCTAAGAGTCTTTATTCGAATTGATTTAAGTGTAATAGTCTCAGTTTATTTATCTTACAATATAAAATTAAAGTTTCTACGGCTTTAAAGTATGAATTCTTTCGTCAATATCGAGAGCTAAGTCACGTCATTATTTTTTTTTTATGTTTCAAGCTTTAAAACTATAATTTATTCTAATGGGTGAGGTAGGTATTATTTATAAATAGTATTCGTGTTATTTGGTATCCCCTACAACCATAAGTAAATTGACTATGCCTTTACTCTCTAGATTTTCTTACAAATGTTTATAGTTATTTCCGTGTATTGACTTGTCTCGCTGTTGTTTTAGCACGGTATCAACACACTAAGTTCACAACCCAATTCGTACTTTTCCTAAGAAACACGAGTCTGATTTAAATTCGTGCTTCTAAATCGAACATGCTAGAAATAACCGAGGCGCTGCAATTTAAGCCCGGGATTAAAGGGTATTCCGTGAGGAAACGGAATAAATTGAGCGCCTTATTGAAATTGGGTTAGGAACGTATTACTACTGCTACATAGACTATTCGTAGACCCGTCGTAGCGCTTTCGTAGCAATGTCGTAGCGCTCTCGTAGCATCGTAGACATAGACATCCGATTGCGTGTCTTCGAATAGAAGCTGGTTCAGGGAATCCTAAATTTAGTAAGCCAACGATTAGTGTCAGATGACTTAGTTAAAATGAAAAAAAAGTATATATATAATAGAATTTATTTTTTCTTATACATATTTTAGTTGGTCTAAAATTAATAAAATTTTGAACCTAATCTGCAACTAACAGAAAGGTTTTCCTAATTTACTTATCACGATAAAATTTGAATCCATACATTCGTTTTTAACGAATAAATAAAAAAAATTCTACACCGACTTCATGATATTTGACACAGAGACAAAACCTTCAGAAGTAACATAGGCTACTACTAATACCCCCGCAAAAACTTGTGTTATACACACAGGTATTATTTTCCCAAATATCGGTTTTATAAGCTACCAGGCAAATCAGTGAGCCTCGTCGTAGCGGATTCGTAGCACCGTAGACCATTCGTAGCTCGTTACCTACGCTCGTAGCACTCCAATTTCTTACTCGATTGGCTCGGCCTGCCCGCTTCGCTCGATAACATATTTGCATTCCCAAATAAAATTTGTGGTATGTGATGAAATTTTTCAGGATTTTGGCAAACTATCTTCTTAGGACTTATTGTTTCGTGACAAAACTATTTTATAAAAAATCTTTAGATAACTTACCACCTTATTTTTACTTCTCTCATATTTTGAATCCCTTTGTCAAATACAGTTAAAAGTATTATTATTACTCACATATTTAAAGTCTTTGTTCCCAAAGAAGTAGAAGGTCACGTTTCGCTTATTAGCCGAGATTTAGAGATAGACTGAATGGTTATTAATGTATGCAAACTTAGCTGAATTAACACGAACATACCGTTTTTTAGCCATCCTGTGACCACGGTCGGTGCAACTCGGTCGAATAGTCAGAAAATTTCTAAATTTTTCAAGTTTACAGTTTTAGAAGTAGCTGGTACACATAAAATATATAGCACATTTAACACAAGGAAGGCAGTGTCAGCAATCTCCTAACGACTCATAAGCCACGTTCAGCAGGAAGGGCAAATAATAGTATGTGACATAACACGATGTTTATTTTGCATGGGAGTATGTATGTGTCAAGCCTTAAAAATAAAGGTAAAAACACACCTGCGCGGCTCTAGTTATCCGCCACCACATTTCTTACTCCTTTATAATTCACACGCCATTTCTGCGACTTACCCGGTAATGCGTGGTTCGGATGAAAATTTCATAAACGCAGAACCTTCATGTGACTCTACATATATATTTTACTATTTATATAAGACATATGCCTCTATGTAGAATATAAGACAAATAAGACGTAACAAAATGTATGTCTGTAACATCCGTGCTAAAGAACTCCTACTCTATACAGTGCCATGAACCACAAAACAGAAAGAGGCGTGATTTTGTGTAATCTGTATTCAGATATCAATGGACCTAAATCATTTAGTATTAACGAGAAATACTGCCTTGCTAATATAAATAATGTTCTCTCGGAGCACGGCTCGTACTGACGCGAAATGTTAGTTTTATAAATCAATGGCGGTACAACTACGTGACTCAATTACGGATTTCTTTCGCCCGCCATTACTTCACTGAACAGTCCGTGATTTGAAACGTTACGTCATCGGAAACTACACTACAACAGCATTCGACCGCATTTTATAGTCACTCGATGGGATTCACTTGTAAATTCTGTCTTTGTTCGTTATACTAGTAAATTATTTCTTTTTTGTAAATATTGGATTGGATATTTTTTTAAGTTTTACCACACTGAAAAATGCATTTTAAGAAGAATAAATGAATTGGTATTGTCCACTAGTGTTGTCGCTTGGTACTTACTACACTATCGATCATCGAAATTATCAACTCATTATTATTTTAATTTATATCTTTAAATGAAGATTATAGTAGTCTTAAAAATAGATTTACTAAACATAGCTAAACAATATTTCAAGTAAGTAGTATATATTTGACTAAAAGCCAGTGCGTATAATAATACATCACAAACATTATCAGGTAATCGAGAATACACCCCGCGGGGATATTTTTGTCGTGCTCAGGAAAAACGATATATTGTTTTATCCATATATGTATTTTGTTAATGGATTTTGTGGAAATGAAAACATAAGATATTTATTGAGCCTTAAAGCTACAGCAGGTGAACTTAATGCTAAAAGCATTCTCTGCCATATAGTGTGTTTATATGTTACCCAGCGCTGTAAAATTTATTTTATTAAGTACAGTATGAGATATATGAGAAACATAACCTATTCATACAAAAAAAAACCAAAGGGTATTTAAGTTTATCTGCAGGCGACTGTACGTACATATAAAATATACATTACCACGCGTCTTTTTCGTTATTATTTTGTTATTTTTATTATAAACTGCCGTTCTAAATATGATCCGAAACTGGAGTGAGTTCACTTCTTAAAAGGGTCACTAATGCCTTAGCCCAAATAAACAACCTACATACTATATATTGAATCTCTAGGTCAAGCGGTTAGGGTTTTGCTTCAATAGTTCAGTCAATCGGTCAGTCAGTGCACTCTTTTATACATATACTAGCTGACCCGCGCAACTTCGTTTGCGTGTATCCCGCTACTTCGACAAATACAGTCAACGCACCAACACATATTGGATACTAATTTTCAATTCACAATAACTTCTCTTTCCCTTAACCGCGTTTAAAATATTAAAATGTTTTTTGGTTTCTGTGACTCTTCTTTGATCGCCCCCCCCCCTATCAGTTTTTGGAAAAAATATTTAAGTAATGTACAGATTTTTTTTGTCTTATATGTATAGATCAAAGTCGTAGTACCTACTTTTTAATATTATTTATTTTTTATGTACCGTTTTTATAGGGACGCTGCCCCCGCCGCCGCGGCCGGCCCGTACCGTGCCGCAATACTAATATCGTGATATCTCCTAAACTATATGTCTAAATAACACACTGTAAACTGCAAAAATAATCTAAATTAAATGCTCGTGATGATGAACTTACTTATTTTGATAAGGATATATGTATTATTGGTTATATCACCAGTTAAACATCACCCAACGAATTAAATGTTTTTTTAATACAGAAAAGTAGTTTTTGTGACTTAAATAAAAAAGCTGGATATATGTCATCGCGGACTTTTTTGTAGAACTAATAAAGACCAATGTTTTTGCTATACATTGTTCTTACTTGTATCCAACGGTATAAGCGGCGCACGCACAAATGTAATCTTCAATTAGATTTTTTTTCTGACTTCTTGGACATAAATCGCTATAACTCAGCTAATATAGTTTCAATGTATTTCAATTATATATAAAAACCTGTCGGAGAAAATACTCTTTCTATTAGTGAAAACCGCATCAAAATCCGTTGCGTAGTTTTAAAGTTTTATGCATACGAAGGGACTACAGACAAAATGAGCGACTTTGTTTTATACTATGTAGTGATTTAGATAGAAGACATTCAGGTGGTTCTCACGCTTTTCATGACAATTAACATTCTGAAAATGTTAAGGGATATGTTTCTATTTAAATAATTCTCTCTCTATATCCTACCCTTAATAAACATCGATTGGAGATTTTTTTATTAAACCAAAAAGGTACGCCCTACAGATTTTTCAAGCACTTTACGCAAGATCAATCACGCGTGTTAGGCCTTAATCCGACAGCCTACGAACCTAAATAACTTGGCTATGTTATTTCGGTTGTCCTAAATAATGGGGCAGGTCTCTCCCTTGACTTACTCATTATCACGGGTTTTTGCGGGTTTTTTTTTACTAAATCTAAATAAGTAAACTAACTTAGTAAGCTAAACTAACTGTATCCTTTGCGAGGAACACAGAGCTGTATGGCTTAATGATGAAATCGAAATTCAAATAGTGACAGATTACTAGCCCATCGCCTACAAGAAGAATCCCAAGTTTATTAGCCTTTTCCTTAGTCGCATATTACGACATCAATGAGAAATACCTACTCCATAGACTTATCCAAATATAAACTGTCGGAAACCATACGACAATTATTGACCGACACATCTTACATATGTTGTATTTTCAGATAAAATCTAATGCTTTTTTAATTTTAAAATAAATTTTCTAAATGTGTTGGATCTTGTAATAGCCCGACAGGTCGACCGTCCCGATAACTTAACTTATTAAAGATACTTATGATTCAATTAGGCCGTAGTGAAAATCAGGCTAACACCCATATAATACAACTTTAATTAACTAACTACTGTTGTTTACTTGACGAAGTTATCAGAAATTATATATACTTACTACTTGGAAAATTGGATTATGTATGTATTTCTCCGGAATCTTGACACTGAATTACTTGATAAGTTAGGAGAAGTAGTTTTAGTAGATAATGAACACGTTTGACTTATACATAACAAAAAAATATTTTAAAATATTAACTTAAGACTTTTCTTAATTATCTTCATAAAACTGTTACTATCTTAGTCTCAAATTCGTCACTTAGACATCCATTCAGATGCCTAACGAGTTTTTTCGGAACTGTTGGCTTTGTCCACCCCGTATCCGTACAAGCCGTGGTACATTTATGTCTTTGAGATTTGTCTTTTAGACGATGGTCAGCAACCTGTCACTATTTTAGTGTGCAGCTGAACGTGGCCATTCAGTCTTTTTAAGGCTGTTGGCTCTGTCTACCTCGTAGACGTCAATAGCTGTGATATATATATGTATGGTAACACGTGACAATATTCCCATTTATTAATATCTGCTGCCCACACATGGCTAGCAGTTAATTGCATACCTCCCAGCGGATATTAGTTCGGTTGCAGCCTTGATCGGATTGTCTCGAAGCACTCCAGCGGGGCCAAGGCATATGTCTCATCTTCTCTCTCTTTCTTTCTCTGAACTCGACTCTACATGCTATATATTAAATCTCTAGGTCGACTATAACCGTTTCTTTATTGCTCAGAAAACGTATAATGCCGTGTTTAGGCATTAGTTGATCACATAAAACGTTTCCAGGACAATCGCAACTCATGTTGTTTCGTAATTTTTGACATGAAAACCAATGGTTTGTTTTCAGCTTAAACTTTATTTTCACATAAAGTGAATTCTACATCATACATTTCTCTGAAGTCAAGTGCTGTGAAACAGAGGAGATTTTATATGTATGTATTATCCTCCCTCCCTGCCAGCTGTTTCTCTTTCCACGCAGATTATAAAAAAATATCAAGATATAAGGATAAAAAAATATGAACTTGGGTTTCTTTTGGGCGTTGATGTAGCAATCTATCTGTGGATCTTAATTATATTACTTATCTAGCTAAACTAGTCTTCAATTCTTGTAAGCACCGGCTCTGTCTTCCCCTTATGGGATCAAGTCAGGGATATAGTATATGAGCAGATTCATTGGTACGTTGTCGATAGGTATGGTTATGCCTGTGGATTTGATAAACTAGTCTCGAAACACTTAATAATGTGTCCTTAAACCACTTGTTCAAAAAAAATGTAAACATTTTTACACCTTCTGTCGTCGTTTTAGCTTTGAATCTGGAATCATTGTTTGTGTTGGGATTAATCCAGACGACTGTCCATATAGATAGTGTCCTTTTGGGTTGCATTGTCCTTAAAACAGTAAAAATACATACGTATATAAAAGGCAAGATACGGTATGTATGGTACGTTGCACAAAGTACCATACCAAACACCCATGAACAAGACCTAGCTAAGTTAGAACTACTTAATTCCACACCTATACTAGCGGATATTGGTTTGGCTGCGGCCTTGATCGGCTTGTCTTGTCTGTGAGCACTCTACTTAAGGCCGCTCTCCACTCTGAGGGCAAGGCTAAGAGTCTTTATTCGAATTGATTTAAGTGTAATAGTCTCAGTTTATTTATCTTACAATATAAAATTAAAGTTTCTACGGCTTTAAAGTATGAATTCTTTCGTCAATATCGAGAGCTAAGTCACGTCATTATTTTTTTTTTATGTTTCAAGCTTTAAAACTATAATTTATTCTAATGGGTGAGGTGATATTTCTTGTCTTTATCGGTATTTAAAATTTATCAAAAATATTATAGCAAGTCATAAATCATAATATGTATAATCACACCCCTTTCCATGGCGTACTTTTTTGCTTCATCCTTAATTATCCCCTTTTCGTGAAAGCTTGGTGATCCATGACAGCTCATGTTTCAGTTATATTATATAGGATATAACTTATATTCTTGATTCGTCTGCTCTGCAGCCTTGATCGGATTGTCTGTGAGCACTCTTAAGGCCACTCTCCACTGTGAGGGCAAGCTCGAAGGCTGACGTGGAGTGTCTCGTCAATAAGGAATGCGGGGAGTTGCTTTAAAAGTCTTAAAGGGGTCAAGGGCCTTCGGATCAGTCGGATTCAAATTTCTGCAAATTTTGGTAGCCGCAAACTCTTTGGAATGCGCAATGGGTGTTCTTGAAAGTTTTGTTTTGAAAAAATGTCAGGGCGAACAATGTTATTTTAGATTTAGTAATCAAATAATAAAAAGTGTATTGTGAATATAATTATTAATTTTTCATATGAAAGCAAAGATGATGTAGACACTTGCACCAAATGTTAATGTTATATTAGTTATTCTTTTTAAGACCGAATCAAAATGTAGCATTATAGCGAATCGAATCCGACCATGACACGCCCATGTAAAAGGAAATATCCCGTTCTCTTGGGACTAGCTACTTTACCTATGGAACGTACAATATATGTATATTTGTCACAGTGTATCAGTTACTCAATAATGCAAAACAACATTTAATTATCACTGCACCTAAGTATACATAACGCATGTCATTTACAAATGAAGTCTACGGTCACAGTGTATGCAGCAAACTTTATTAGCTTTCTGCGGCGTGTATCCATTTAATTTCCTAATGGAGCGAGGCGTGTGTGGCTATCTGTTTTATTTCTTGGTTTTATTGTTAGTGAAATGAAGCCAGGTTTCTACGGTGGAATTCTGAACAATTCTCGGCTTAGAGACTGCATTGCTGTAGTTACTGTTCTAATTATGAACAAATTGGATGTCTCTATAAATCTGAGTATTATATTTATCCCCAATCACAAAAATTTACCTATATCGTAGTCTAAAAGCGTCTCCACCAAAATCATTTTAATGTTACGGTTAGATTGAACTTTTTATTTTTTAGATGATTCTCCTGACGTATCCGGTGTATTGATCAAACGTAGAACTACGTAAGGCGATCAGTACAGTGGTTTTTAAATTAAGGATTAGTAATTGAGGAACAACCAAATATGCGACATTTTCAGATAAGATATAGCGAAACAAATTTCATTGTAAAGAAAAAAATATTCTCCCATTTCCTTGGGATTTGACGTTACAAAAAGTTTCCTTAAGGTTAAATGTACACATATAACTTCAAAACTTGTTCTAAGTTCCACTTGTTCAACACATGTTGGATCACAAACTCGGATTTGGATTAGTAATTCCGTGCAATATATATTCAAAGCCCAGGAATAGATTAAATGTAAATAAGTATTTTAAACAGAGCCGCATTCGTTCTGTCAGGCCACAAAGCGAACAAAGGACTTCATTACGTTCGCAATCCTAACAGACTGGAATTCCGAATCCCAAATAAAGTGGCGAATAATGGCGGCAAGACAAATGAAAACAAATAGGAAAAAAGCTCCAGTGATAAATTGCGAGCTTTCGCCTATAACCGTTTCTTTATTGCTCGGAAAACGTATAATGCCGTGTTTAGGATAATTGCTGGATTCCAAGGGCCATATTCATAATCCCAGTCACATTAAATACATTGGTTGATCGCATTGAAACGTTTCTAGGACTATCGCAACGCATGTTGTTTTGAAATTTTCGACATGAAAACCAATGTTTTGTTTTCAGCTTTAATTATTTTTATTATTTTCCCATAATGTTAATTCTACTTCAGCTATAAGGTAATAAATCGCCTAAAACAAAAAAGAAACACCCTCCGAAAAACCTCGTCTTTAAAACCTACTTAATTTAACATAAATTTACTTGTAAATCTCTTGCTAATCACCTGAAGCAGACGAGGCTTGACAAACGTACTCCGTGATAAATCGCTTGATTACTGCAAGTTGTGAGTGCCGTCACTTTGAGCTTGTTACCAAACTTGCAATCAGCGCTAATGACCTGTCTGCTCGAGCCGAGCTATGAACGTAATTCCCTCACATAGAAATTCAGAGGCTTATCGCTGAATGTATTGAACTAAACTTTTGCGCTTCTATTCAAATGCCACGCAACACGTATTGCATGACCGCCCTTTGCTTTGAGACATTCACTCTTTTGTCCATCCTGTCTCTTTTATCCATCCTTCTCTTGCTACCTCTTACTGAAATTTCTACGCTCCCAACCTCAAGACTCTAAAACTCTTGCAGATGAAATATAAGTTAACAATTATAAAAAGCTAATTGAAATAATAAAATATCTTATTACGTCACGACGCAAACGTGAGAAAGCCAAGAGGATGATGATAACACTTATAAATATTTTTTACAAACCTTTTACCATAATGGCTTCACTTGTTCCACCAAAAAAAATCTTCAGAAATAAGTAGGACCTAAAGCCGTATAAATCCAAACGTGAATTGATAATAAATAAAAAAAAACAGTTATAGACCGCAGATAATTCGCTTGAATTTCTTCCCACCTGCATTTCACGGTAGGTGTATTTCTGAACGATCCGCCTTACCGTCGAGTGGCGCGCCCTTCGTGAAACGATGTAACGCTGAGCGCCGAGCGATGCAAATGGCGCGTAAATAAAATACGAGCGCGCATTTCGTTCCGCTGGTGTCGTGATACACATCTGATATATGTTCTGTTATTTAAAGGACTGTTTATGTTAGGTAAACACATAGTATATGATTATAATAACCAGGTTGCCAGAAGTATACACACTTAACTGTAACTCACGGACGTTCTAGAGGCTCCTAAAAGTTTTGAAAGTACAAACTTATACGTACAAGCCTTAGCAAAACAGAATACTTGGCCAAGCCCAAAAACCATCGATTCCGATACAAAATTTGATGCAATCAAACGAGGCACCCATACGATACCAAGGTTTAACAAAAATTACAAATTCTGCCCACGTAAATACATCTTAACCGTACAGTATATGAATTTTAACAAGCAAACTCATGTGTTCTTCTTCAGAAATAAATAAACGTATACTATACTTATTGAAGTATTTGTCAAAATAAATGGTAATTTTTTTTACCTTCATCAACTCTTTTAGCAGTATAAACAATAGAGCTACATAATATAAATGTACCTATGTAAAGTATAACAATGATCCTCTACTCTTCCTAACAATGCTAATTGCTTAAGATCGGGATAATGACGTGGGCGGTAGGTTGGTGGTAAATAAAACCGTTATTACGTAACCCTGGCTCAGCTAGTGAACACACACCTACAGCTTCCGAAGTTTCTTTCTCGCCTGCCGAATGTATTTTACGTGAGCTACGTGATTCGAATTCAAATAGAAGCCAGCGGTGCTCTCAAGGCAATTCTGGAGACGGGATTAGGATTAAGGCGAACTGTCGATAATGCGGCTTAGCTTTATACACAGGAAACACTTTCAGGTCGTAAAGTAGGGTGTATAATGTTTCAAGTAGGTACAGTAGGCCACATAGATAGTGGATACTTTTCTATGGGGACTACTTAAAAAATCGGAAAAATATTCCGATTTAGGACTATTAATCAAGATTCTTACAGGCCAATCCTACTTTCTACAGATTTTTATTTCACAGCTGCTTGTGAGAAATGAGTTTCTCATTCTACATTAATCTAACCCCACATACCTAATAGATAACATCAACAGACCTTTAAAGTTATTAATTCGTTCATCGGCTTAAACTAATTATTAAACACTTCAATTATGAAACCACCTCCAGTTTCAGCTTAACCCATTCAATGTTTGTCTATGCATAATAGATAGGTTTCTTAATATAAAGTTATACAGTATAAGTTTTGAAAGGTTAGGTGTACGTAGCCAACACAGCACTGTCTGTAATAATTTATCTTAATCTATAAAAAAATTAATAACCTTAGTAACAAAGATGTTAATAATAATTATCGAATAATCAAGAAAGTTTAAATGGTGTTTCTATTACAGGAAGAAATCGAGGACCGACCTCGAGCTTCAACATTCCTTAGTTCTCTGGCGGACTACTCCAACACGATTCCAACAGCGTCCGCGGCAGATCCTGATGCCGCTAAGCCTGCGCCCCCCGCCCGTATGGGCACTCTCATAGGGGTCTACCTCCCCTGCATCCAGAACATCTTCGGTGTAATCCTCTTCATCCGTCTAACGTGGGTTGTGGGCACGGCGGGCGCTGTGCAAGGATTCCTCATTGTGCTAACGTGTTGTTGTACGGTAAGTTATTATAAACATGAAGCTCTTGTCCTATTGCCGATGGCCTACGTTACATCTTCACTTCTCTGGGGAAAGCCCGGGTTGCATCTGTGACCATGATCCTGATTTTCCATTGTACGTCGAAACGGCGGCGTGGAGTACGGCGGAAGACATTTTACGCGGATGAAACCGCAGGCGAAAGCTAGTTTTGTATAATATTATTAATCTAACAAATAATTTCCAGCAGTTTTGAACATCCCAAGTACAGTCTAAATAGCTCTAGTATAATCCATAAGTTTGTGTGATTCTTGGAGCGTGCGAAATGCGAATTCATGAGAACTTATGCAAAGTTTGCTCTCAATCGGGTAGAATTCTGGATTCCGGAATCTCATTTTAACTGATTGAAAGACTCCCGATTTAAGAAGCAGGAAACTGGTTGATAATAAATAAAGCTAAGTAATATCAATGTTCTCACATTTCTCTGTTGTCAACTAGGTTCAATAACTAATAGGCCGGCCACACATACATTTTTAAAACTTCGGTGTACATTTTAAATTTCCCACCATCTATATGTTGATTAAATTTGATACGGGTGACATGCTCTGCGACAGAGTTAGATTTCTCTAGAGACCACACTCCACACTCGCACGTCGATGCTGAATCTCAGATACGATGAAAAGTTCAATACAAAATAACGAATTCTGAACCTACATGTTTTTATATCGCGTGCTGTAACTGTAATAAATAGTCTGGCCTTGTTTCGGCAAGTTACCTTTACTACTTGTCAATATAATGTTGAAAGGCAGAAGATGTTACTAAGTGATATTCTTGTTGATATTCGTGCTTACATCAATGATAGGTGCGAGGGCAACATAGCCTAAGGCAATTATTAAACAAACCTTTCGGATATTATTATAGGACCTAAGAGAGTACGGGTATAAGACAGATTAACCTAAAATATCATTTGCTAAACGTAACTTCAAATTCTTTGTTTCCAGTACAATATTATATTACAGAATACATCATTACTCTTTTTCCAGACAATGTTAACAGCGATATCAATGTCAGCAATTGCTACGAACGGCGTGGTGCCAGCAGGGGGTTCCTACTTCATGATCGGTCGCTCCCTGGGCCCCGAGTGCGGCGGTGCAGTGGGCATGCTGTTCTACACCGGCACCACTCTGGCTGCAGCTATGTACATCGTTGGTGCCGTGGAGATTGTACTGGTGAGTACATTTAAGTCTGGTTTTCTAAAGCTAGGTAGTATAATCCCGACTGGATAGTAAAAATTTTCGACTACTCTAAAGCATTCTAGGGAGACTCTGCGTGAGACTGAACATGTCCGTTCATCTTATTGGTACTCGAACACAAGAATGGATGCATATAATTTTTTTAGCAATGAAAAAGCAATAGATACGAGAAAGACGTTATAATCAAAAAAGAGCATCATGCCGCGATAACCAGTCTACTTTCATCTAAGATCCAAATTCAATTACGAGAATAGAGGCGTGCTCGTCCACAGTCGTTCGTGTGTTGAATTCCGCACGCCCGCTAACTTGCTAACTTCCCGCCCCAATATAAAAGTGATTGTTAACACGCTTCGTACCTGCGATGAGAATATATGGACCTTGAACTCTAAAGGCGCCTATAAAACTAAACGAGCGCCTAGTTTATATTCCTAGGTTTTAGGAGCTGCAATTTAGATTGAATACGATCAGGTTGTAAAACACTTTAACTTTACCTTGAACAGTACAGCTACTAAAAAGTTTGTACTGTAGAAAATCAATAAAGAAGCATAATTTGCCCGAGTTCTTCTTCCTATCTTCCTATTCCTTTTTCTTCTTATCCCATTGTGCAATCTCTTCCGCCTGGAATAAGGCCGCCTTTTGTACCTTACCTTAACATAAGTTTAGGATAATTGTTATAAATTTATATGCAATAAAGGGTATTCCATTCTTATTTATGGAAGGCAAACAATGTTTGTGTAGTTAATTCTTAAAAGGAATTGAAAAGTTGAATTTGTATACGGTATAGGTATAGTCATAGCAAATTTTCAAAATTTCTTTGTCTTTTTATCACACAAGAGATGACCCAATAACAAATTTTCTTTCAGACTTACATGGCGCCTTCATTGTCCATATTTGGCGACTTCACCAAAGATCCTGAAGCAATGTACAATAACTTCAGAGTGTACGGCACCGGTCTTCTGATTGTGATGGGTATGGTCGTGTTCGTCGGAGTCAAGTTTGTCAACAAATTTGCCACGATCGCCCTCGCTTGTGTCATATTGTCCATAACTGCAGTCTACGTCGGTATTTTCGTCAACTTCAACGGAAATGATAAACTTCAGTAAGTTTTTAATTGTAAATCCGTTTTTGATCTTCACATTATTTCCACCAATAGTTTGATTCCGCTATAATTTTTCATCACATTCTCTGTATAGTAGATTTTTGCCGCAAATTACTCTTATACCTCTTCAAAAAAGGAATTACTGGTATATGATGTTACCGGAAAGCTACAGAGTGATAGAATGCATTGCAATCCCATGATGCGCTAACAATTACAAGAAGGGCACACCGGAGGGGTTTTAGTAGGTAGGCTAGCACACTGGTGGCCTGGAGTCCCACACTCTCCCGGGTAAAGGGAGGAGGGACCCGGGAGGTCGTTCATGAAAAGGATTCCCCGATCGAAAGCAAAAAATGGTATATGATGTTAAATTTCATTTCGCGTTTAAAACTGAACAATCATCACCCTTTTCAAATTCCTAATAATAAAACGAAATTTCACATGAAATATTTCATCTCTTCAATTAATATTTTACTTTTATTTTAGAATGTGCGTCCTTGGCAAACGATTACTCAAAGATATTCACATTAGTGATTGTGCTAAAAACGTCACGGGTCCGCTATACAAACTGTTCTGCCCTAACAACACTTGCGATCCTTACTTCTTGATGCACAACGTTAGCATCGTTCAAGGAATCAAGGTAAGTGATATGTTCACTTTTAAATAATAATTGATGTCATACTCGTATTTGAGCAATATTAGAAAACTTTACAGAGCTTTTTTTCAACACCAGATTGGGTTGGCCCTGGCTATTCAGCCCGTCTTTAGATGGACGAGATATTTTGAAGTCTTATCCGTTTTTATCATATTTTCAGGGATTATCTAGCGGTGTGTTTTTCGATAACTTGGAAGATTCATTTCTGCAATTAGGCCAATACATTGCTTATGGAAAGGAACCAGAAGATATTGAACAAATGGAACGCCCGACTTATAATCAAGTATATGCTGATCTTTCGACAACCTTTACCATCCTTATCGGAATATTTTTCCCTTCAGTGACAGGTAAGAGATAATTCTGCACACTTTTGTTTATTGTCACTTATCTACAACTGAAAAAAGTGATCGATAGCAGTGGTGCAAAGACTTTTGACTCTTTCAATATGTTATGTCACCGGGAGTATCAAAAATAATACTCAACAAATACTCATAACAAGTTTTCCTAAACTACTTCGGTCTAAAAGTAGTTTCAATTACAGGTATCATGGCTGGATCAAACCGATCTGGAGACTTGGCGGACGCACAAAAAAGCATCCCAATCGGAACCATCTGCGCAATCCTCACTACTTCAACCGTATATCTATCTTGTGTGTTGCTATTCGCCGGAACTGTAGACAATTTATTACTTCGTGACAAGTAAGTTTTATTACCTTCTCTGTCCCTTTTTCATTAAAGCACATTCATCTGTTTGTTTCGAGGCTCAGGAACTGCCCAAGATAACAAATTTAATTAACTGTATCTTCTTGATATTTCGTGACTGAAAAATAGTTTAATAAAATGAAAAAAAAAACAGTGTGAAGCTGAGGGAAAATTAAAAATAATTAAGAACTTACTTTCAGATTCGGTCAATCTATTGGAGGGAAGCTAGTAGTAGCGAACATGGCATGGCCAAACGAGTGGGTGATTCTGGTCGGTTCCTTCTTATCCACTCTTGGAGCTGGACTGCAATCATTGACTGGAGCCCCGCGTCTTCTTCAAGCTATTGCTAAAGACGAGATCATACCGTTCTTGGCACCATTTGCAGTTTCATCTAGCAGGGGTGAACCTACAAGGTGAGGAATCTATATTCATTATAACTTTCATGTTATTATGTAAACTGCTAATTTGAGTCTGACAATACTCATTAGGCTCATCGAACAGAAACCTAAATATAACAATACGAAATCAAATTTGAGAGCCAAATAAATATCTATGATAGCTTGTATATTCTTGTTTGATTAAATTCGCCGTTGTTATGCACTAAGTAAGTACAATAAATAAAAATAAATCATTTTTTTTTCTTTTGCTCGTTGTTCCCAGGGCCCTTCTTCTGACGATGCTGATCTGCCAGTGCGGTATCTTGCTGGGTAACGTCGACATCCTCGCGCCTTTGCTCTCCATGTTCTTCCTCATGTGCTACGGATTCGTCAATCTGGCTTGCGCGTTGCAGACCCTCCTGAAAACCCCCAATTGGCGTCCACGATTTAAATACTACCATTGGTAAGAGTTTCAATTATTAATTAATAATAAGATTCAAATGACAATAGGCACGTAGTTGTGTTTAGAAATTAAATTTGTAGAGGCATTATTACATGAACCTATTTGCTTCAGGTCTTTATCTCTCGCTGGATTGACACTATGCATCTCCATCATGTTTATGACGTCATGGTTCTACGCTCTTATTGCTATGGGTATGGCCGGCCTTATTTACAAATACATCGAATATCGCGGGTAAGTTTATTTTTCCGAATAACCTCAGAATGAAATATGTTTACAAAATAACTACATTTAATTTAGAGTTTCGCTTGATTTATTTAATGCGATGTATTTCTTATCCGAATTATTATTCGATAATTTAATTTTTTATGGTTAATCAATAAATATTTTGCAAATGAAAAAGATTAAATTACCCCTTTTTTAAAGTCCAAATATTGCAATCAGTTAATTTTGTATTTTTCTTTAAAGAAATTTACTCTACATTACATTTCAGAGCGGAGAAGGAATGGGGTGATGGTCTGCGAGGTCTTGCCTTATCAGCGGCCAGATACTCGTTACTGCGCTTGGAAGAAGGGCCCCCTCATACCAAGAACTGGCGGCCACAAGTGCTGGTGCTTGCAAAACTCAACAGCGATCTTAAACCGACCTATAGAAAGATGCTCGCCTTCGCAAGTCAACTGAAAGCGGGTACGTTACTCTTACCTTAATTTAAAAAAAAAATTGTATGTTCTAGGTCCTGCTTCTTCTTTTTCATCGTAAAATTATACCACTTTGAGCAATACATAGAAATTGGCGATCATGCACATTAAAGTTTAGTGTGTATAGGTATGTAGTTTAGTAACCAATAAGCGTAATACTTTATTGTATTGAGCAGTTAAGTAATTTTATTTCACACTATTTCCAGGCAAGGGTTTGACGGTCTGCGTGTCTGTGGTGGCGGGCGACTTTACTCGGCTGTCGAGCGAGGCACTCAGCGCTAAGCAGAATCTACGCAAGTGCATGGAGGATGAGAAGCTAAAGGGTTTCGTCGATGTGCTAGTGGCTCCAAATATCGCTGATGGACTTAGTCATTTGTAAGTGATCTAGCTCTACTCTGTTAATTAATTTTCAAATCTTTTATACTTTAATCCGTCTTCATCTGAACAATGTTTTTTTTCAGCGTACAAACCTGCGGTTTAGGTGGACTGAAGCCTAACACCGTGATCGTAGGCTGGCCTTACGGCTGGCGGCACTCGGAGGAGACTGCGGCGACCGAACCGAAATGGCACGGATTCTTACATACCGTACGCGCTGTGGCCGCGGCTCGTATGGCTCTCTTAGTACCCAAAGGAATTAACTTCTTCCCGGACTCCACCGAAAAGGTAAGGCTTTGAACGACCCAGCGAAAGTTGACTAGATACATATCTCACGTCATATATAGATACATATCTATATATGACGTGACGTATATATCACGTCATATATAGATACATATCTATATATGACGTGACACATGAGTCAAAAATCACAATAAAATTCAAAAAATTATTAGGATTCCACATTACAAAATCAAAATGGAAGTTTTTGTTAATATTTTATAGATATCTGGCAACATTGACATCTGGTGGATCGTGCACGATGGTGGTATGCTGATGCTCTTGCCGTTCCTGCTGAAACAGCACCGAACCTGGAAGAATTGTAAGATGCGCATCTTTACCGTAGCGCAGATGGAAGATAACTCCATTCAGATGAAGAAGGATCTGAAAATGTTCCTCTACCAACTCCGCATTGAAGCTGAAGTAGAAGTTGTTGAAATGGTAAGCCGTTTATTCAGACGATTTTGTCAAATGTGAATAACGTATAAATGAAAAGCTGAGACTTTAAAACTCAAAATATTATTGTACATGCAGAATTATGAGTTCCAGTGATCCACTGTATTGATAATCATAACCCAACTAACAAAGCAGACAAAGTATAATGTACTAGCTATTACCCGCAAGCTTCACCTACCTACAAAAGAATATAGGTATTTCGAAAATTTCACGGTAACTATAGGTTTTACCAGGATAAAAGATATAAGCTTCTCCAAACTCTGAATAATATTTACGCGAAATTTTAAGAACATTGGTTCGGCAGATTACGCATCAAGAGCTAACAAACAAATGTTCTTTTTACATTCATACTTTTAATTTGTATTGAAGCAGATGTAAAGATTAAATATTTTCAGACGGACAGCGATATATCCGCGTACACCTACGAGCGCACGTTGATGATGGAGCAACGGAACCAGATGTTACGGGAACTGAGGCTCAACAAGAAGGAAACGCTCGGCATGGTTTGTACCAACATTCGTTTCCTAAATCAGTTTTAATTTATGTAGGTTTTATCGAGACAATAATTGATATTTGGAGCTTGATGCCGCTTTATTGGCATTTCTTACTGATCTATAACATAATGCTCGTCCAAATTTAAAATGATGATGTTATAAGCAAGATTTTTTAAGAGAAGTTGAAAGTACTTGGAGCTCAATAAAACATTTTCACTAAGACATCCCTTGTTTATCATACTAAACGAACAAATAAAGCCTCATAATATTTATATTGTACAAGCTTTATAACCTATGTGCATAACTAACCTGATGTTTGTCTGTCGCTGAACACAGATGCAAAATTTCGTGGACTATCGTGAAAACGCTGAGGAGAAGTTGCCTCTGGTAAACGGATATAGTACCCCTTCGACAGAGTCCACTTTATTAGCTATTTTTAGTTTATTCTTTCCCGCATTGGCATCATTTGCACATTGAATGCGCAATTACCTTGAAACAATGTGTAAATGATTAAGTGTTTCTTTTATTAATGCTTGAAGGTGAAAAGAAATAGACCTACTAGGCCGTAACTTATAGCAATTACCAAAGGTCCTTATGCTACCTACTGTATTTTAATAAAAAATAGTTACCTTATTCCCTTTTTTCGTGTGTCGTAATTCTGAATAGTAAATTTTGTGTAAACACTTAATTTCTAAAGTTACGGTCTGAAAATACTTAGGTATTCCTGTTTATATTGGTTTAATTTTAGATATTTATTGATATATGTTCTTATTCCTCTCATCCACAAACATAAATCATTTCACGCCTTGGATGTTATCAGAATCATTAATGTTTCTTTTTGACATAAATTTGTAAGACATGATACATTTTTGCTTTTCAATGTTGTAGCCATTTTTTCATGACGCGTGATATTAAATAATTTTTCTTTTACTTCTTCTGGTATCTATATAAGTGTATAGCACTCATTTTCTTTACTAATGTGCACTATCCTTTACATATTTTAGATCAATGTTGTCGTAGGATCTCGATATGAGTTACGTTAGCTAATTCTTAGTTATTATATTACTTAAATAAATCAAAGCTACCACTTATAAGTGCTACGTTATATTCTAAATAAAAGGTATAAACTACTTTCGCATTGCTGAGTTGAGTATTTTCGCCAAAATTTCGCTTAATAGCATACACTTATAAAGCTAGTAAGCTATATAATATTGCGTTATTCATGTATATCTACTATTAACTTTAAATGCCAATCATAAAGCATTAATTACAAGTCTAATTAAATAAAAATCAATCTTAATTTTTTTACTTAAAATTTCATCGTTCGCTATTTTTCTTTTCTTTTAAATGGACCATCCATTTGTATAGAAATAGTTACTTATCTGCCCATAACCTACAGGTTCAAGCGATAGTGGACCATCATCATGCGGACGTGAAGACCGCAAGCAAGGTGCGCTTCGCGGAACCAGGCGCCGACCAACCACCTGAAGAGGCCCCATCCCCACCACTCTCCGATACTGAAGACAAAGACAAGGACAAAGATGACAAGGTGAAAATGTTGCCACTTATCAAAATGAATATTTCTTTGAAAAAATCTGCTGAATGTAATCAATTCTACTTATGTACTTACAAAACATTAGTTAAGCCTCTTTCCTTATTAAACCTGGGCTCTGAAATTAAACGATCACGGTCATTTTGATATGAAAATTCCTAATTGAATTGACACGAAACTAGCGTTAACTAGATTATACAGAGCAAAGCCCTCTGCGAAATAACTGAAAAAATATAGGGGCTATACATAAGATGAATTGAGTACATCTGCGTCAATTGTAAAAGAGATTTTACTGAGCGACCCGTTGATAAATACATAATAGATTTCTGAACATACATACATACATACATACATAAAATCACGCCTCTTTCCCGGAGGGGTAGGCAGAGACTACCTCTTTCCACTTGCCACGATCTCTGCATACTTCTTTCGCTTCGTCCACATTCATAACTCTCTTCATACAAGCTCGGCGGTTTCGGGTACTTTTGACCTGACCCTTTACCAGGACGTCCTTAATTTGATCAAGATACGTTCGTCTAGGTCTTCCCACTCCGACCTTTCCCTCCACACTCTCCTTGTATATCTGCTTAGTCAACCTGCTTTCATTCATCCTCTCCACATGACCGAACCATCTTAACATACCCTTTTCTATTCCTGTAACTACATCTTCTTTCACATCACAACATTCCCTTATCACGCTGTTCCTTATCCTGTCACTCAATTTCACACCCATCATACTCCTTAACGCTCTCATTTCCACTGCATTTATTCTGCTTTCATGCTTCTTTTGCCATACCCAACTTTCACTCCCATACATTAATGTCGGGACCAACACGCCCCTGTGCACAGCCAGTCGAGCCTTTTTGGATAGTTTCTGACTGCTCATAAAGGCATGCAAAGCTCCATTCACCATGTTCCCCGCGTTCACTCTCCTTTCAATATCACTATCATACTTGCCATCTGATGTAAACTTTGATCCTAGATATACAAACTCTTTCACTTGCTCCACTTTTTCTCCTCCAATCAAAATATTACATGCTGTCATTTCTTTCTCCATTTCAAAAACCAGTGTTTTAGTTTTACTTACGTTCACTTTCATTCCTTTCTCTTTTAAAGCTTCATGCATACAGTTTACCATCTCCTGTAACTCCTCCGCTGATGACGCCAGTATAACCTGATCGTCGGCATAGAGCAGACATTTGACGAGTAACTCATTCATCCTTAATCCACTTTTAGACTCTTTCAAATCTGTCAAACAGCTATCCATAAATAGGTTGAACAGCCACGGTGACGCAACACATCCTTGCCTAACGCCTTTCTCAATCTTAAACCACTCAGTGTGCGCTCCGTTTATCCTGACACAAGCACTCGAATCCTCATATAAGGATTTCAGTGCTCGTATTAAGAGACTGCTCACCCCATGCATAGAAAGTGCTGACCACAATTCATTCCTCTCAACTCTGTCATAGGCCTTTTCCAGATCTACGAATGTGCAATAGACTTTTTGACTCTTGGCCAAAAACTTTTCGGCTATGCACCGCAAGGAAAAGACCTGATCAGTACATCCCATTCCCTTTCGAAATCCCGCTTGAGCATCCCATATTTTGTCATCAGTAGATTTCTGAAGACGATGATTAATTGGTAGATAGTTTTTCAAGATAACTTTCATAAAGCCTTACATTTTCATTAAGTGACCACATTTCGATATTTTCATGCTTTATACGTCACTTTTAATTTATGTAATCCTAAATAATGTAATTATGTTCGATTTCTGATGTAAAGATCAACGTCTCGCTTAGAGGTTCTCCAATAGGCTTAAGGAAATACACACAGAATAATTAATTTATTAAAATAAATGATACAAAGTTGCGAAATTCTTCTATATACTTACCTAATTTACAAACAATCTCAACCAACCTTTTTATATTTTACTTCAATATGCTTTGGTTATTATACAATCAATACGATTTAAGCCCTATGATTTAATACCACCACCAAATAACTAAGAACGCTCAATTCAAGTTACCTAATAGGTACTAAAAATAATGACTATACGAGAGTAAAAAAAAATATTTCACTTAGCATAATGCATGTGATGAAGTTGCACAACTCTTATGCACTGATTTGCATCGATGTCTTATGTACCCATATATTTTTACACAAGAAAGTTAACTTTGAATTGCCATTTTGTATTACTTCTCTTAGGTACACGAAAATATGCAAGTAGCTATCTATGTATATATTATTGACGAGATTAAAACATCCACGTCTCTGCTCGAAATGTTTTAACAATTCGCTAGAAACTGTATTATTTCAATACATTTGAAAAGATTTCACTTTCTTTTCTCTCTTCACACTAGTTTCAAGTGGAAATGTTTAATTTAATAATCATCTTATAAGCTACTGCACAAAAATCGCTTTTCTAAGTCACTTCCATATAATTTGCATGAAAATATTTCCTGGTGCCATAACTTCAATTTGAGTGATCTACTATTTTTTCTTTAATTATATGGATGCGGCAAATACCTATACAGCCAATGAAATGGCACACGAATATGCACCGCTACACCATCTCATTACTTTTATTTTCTAATTTGTATATCTAATCATATCTTACTTATATCACCAACGAGTCCTAGCGAATTTACACACGGTGGTCATATGTTTGCCAATGATTTCATCCACGTTGATTTGTTCACTTTAGTTCGTTTGGTTGTTCACTTAGCTAAGAGATTGGATGTTTGAATGTCCGTAGTGAGTTAACGTTTAACAATTAATATAATATATGACATCCCGTGTTTTATTCGCCTTGAATCCGTCATGTGCAACTGTCGGTGCGCGATTCAAAATTCCACTTTGAAACGGGATACAATTGGGGTAAATTAGGACGACTTTCGGAGTAGTTTGTTGCACATAATCGATTCAATGTGGGACTCGCCCGATGAACGGTCGCAGTGTGAGGGAGACGCCTCGCCCACGCCTGAAGCTGACAAGCACAAGGAGAACCTCAGCAACCCCAACGGAGACGCGCTCAAACCGAAACCCAACATGGCGGACATCACGCCGTAAGTTCTTATATTTTTTTTCTTTCTCAGCTGCCGAAGGTAGATAAACTCGACCATCTTTGACGCTGTATTATGTGGATATTGGACTAAGTTTATCTTCCTTCGACTGTTCATTAAAAAATTATGGAATTATGCTCCTAAGCTCAAGTTAACCAACTATTTTTGTTTTATTATTGTTGTATTAATAACCTGTAAAATGCTAACAACGAAACTCATGCAACACCTTACCTTGTCGGGGGATGTACATTTTTTATTCGTTCTTTGGGGAGTGCTGGGGAGTAATATGAATCAATTTCTCGAAATTCCAACAGAATCTGAAAAGTAAAACGAAACGCGTACTAACCGCGTACACAATCTAAATATATCAATTGAACCCAATTATTATTCGGATGTATCACCATTTCACTAAAAATATAACCCATATCCGTATGGTGCAGTGACGAAGGCACAGTGCGACGAATGCACACGGCGGTGAAATTGAACGAGGTGATCGTGACCCGCTCGCACGACTCGCAGCTGGTCATCCTGAACTTGCCCGGACCGCCCAGGGACACAAAGTTCGAGAGGGAGTCCAATTGTAAGCATTACATCATTTATTTACTTCTGCCTTCTTCTTCTTACTGCCTTTCATCGGAGATCAAACCATAAGCACCTCATACATTAGGGAAACTGAACGAGGTGATCGTGACCTACGCGCACAACTCGCAGCTGGTTGTCCCAAACCTATCCGAAACGCCCAGGGACACTAAGTTCGAGATACGAGTCCAATAGTTATTACTATTTATTAACTTTTTACTCCCATGCATTGAAGACCAAACCAAGCACTGAATGCGCTAGTCATACTGAAGTTTGAAAGGAAGTCCTATTGTTAGCATTACGTTTTAACTATACTTTTGTATTCGAGTCGAAGCGTGGAACGCTACATACAGACAGCAGGGTTTAAAAAGCATGGCCGGTGGATGCCTTGAAAGGCGACAAGTGAATTACAAGCTCTAACGAGGCGATTCCTGCACAAATTTTGTCAAAACTTTTCACGAAGCCAAGCTTTGATTTAGATTATAAATGTAAAGATAATAATGTTTCTGAAATTTAAAAAAACATTTCTTAAATCCCAACCCTCTTTGAAATACTAATTAATTTCTGTTGACCACAGACATGGAGTTCCTAGAGGTACTGACAGAAGGTCTGGAAAAGGTGTTGATGGTACGTGGAGGCGGTCGCGAGGTTATCACCATCTACTCGTGAACGCGCACCGCACGCGCATCCTTATTCGCACGATCTCTCGAACTGTTAGTGCTAGCTATGCCAGCTACTGCGCCTGCGAGCGCCCTTATGAAATGTCTTTGTGATTCTATTATAACTATTAGTGCTCTATTTTGAACATTCGATTAGTCGAGTTCGTGTCTCGTTGCTCGTCTCGTTACAATCGCATAATTGCCCTCGAAAGACTGCCGAGACGAACGTTTCGTTCCATTCGTTTATAAATATTGTATTTTCTTACGATTGCGTATTATATTAACATTCGTTTGAATTGTATAATGTTAGCTGACAGTTTTGTTGAATTTGCTGTTTAGAGTGATGTGTTATTTGAAATTTATTCACTGTTGTATAGATATGTATGGATAAATGTATGTATGAATCTAATGATGAGCCTTAAACTATCGGTCATTAGTTCTAAGTTGGTTTTGTTACATAGACTAGGGCTAGAATTTAATTTAAGTATCTCAATATCTTTTGGTTACCGATATTGTCATTATTTTTATTTTGTGGTCGACGTTCACTTTAATTAAGTGCCGATCGTTTATTAATATTTTTTATATTTGTTTTTATAAATGTTAAAAACGTAGATACTTTGTAAGCATATACATTTATTAAAGAAAATCATAAAGATTTTTATCGATAAAAATATATTTTGTAAATAAAATTATTCTGTTTTAAGTCGTGGTTCTAAGACTTTTACATCTGCTCAACTTAAAACTTACCGTGGAACTGAACATGAAAATACACCTTTTCGTATTCTCCAGCTGGCGTAGACGTGGTTAAATTACTTTTAATAAAGCAATCGTAATTCTAGTCACTTTTGACTTTAATGATCTTGAAGGAAAATTAGTGGAAATACCAAAAAATACTTGTTACATCTCCTTTTAACGCATGTACAATATTACTACTAATGAATTTAAAATAATGTAGGTATCCAAAGATCCTCAGGGTTTTATGGTGAGTAGATTCAACTGTCGCAAGTAAAATATAAAAAAAGGAAATGAAACGAATGTAAAATGTTGGAAATTTAAGATTTGACGCCGAGGCGAGTAATGCGCGTGATTATTGTGGAAACTCTCCACGGAGAAGATAACTCTGAAGTGTGAACTTTGGAACTCGTTACGCACATTCGCGTAGTTAGACATTTTCTTACTGTGATCGTTTATATAAAATTTCATCTTGTCAACATTTATTTTTAACTTCACTTAGGTTAATGGAAACGCGTCTGCAATAAGAAAACCTACAATTTGTAGATAGCCTTCATTTTTGCCACAGAAACTAATAAAAATCTACAAAATTATTAGATATAAACTTCGATAAAATTAGAATATTGACAAGTTGTAGCAATTGAAAAGTACACAAGGTTTAATAGAAATCGCTTTAAAAAAATATGATCTTTATAAAAAAGTACGCGTTAGTTTTATTTGCGACTAATGTCTCATTTATCATTAATGACACCAAATACCATGAACGTGTAGTTTTAAGAATTCATTAAATAATTCTATTTGAACGAGTAGTACACTCGTACATTTTGTGTAAAATAAAACTTGTCAATTTTAATTTCAAAACCATTTCCATTACCAAAATTTAAAAATATTTGATATGCCTAACACATCATTCGCCTGGTGTTATTCCCGGTCACCTCTTCATTATTTGAGATGCCCTATTTAACATGCTTTGAAATCACCGATTTGAAATCAACGATAAAATCAAAAGAATACGTTTCGTCGAGTCTATTGAAATTAACATACAAATACATTTTGAGATTTACTACCTATATTTTATAATAATTAATTAAGTACTTACACATTTATTTACCATTAAAAATATTCAAACCCAACTTATACTTTTTCAATAGGTACGACAGCAAATCTTTATGTCTGCTATAGCGGAGCGCACATATTTCTTTCATTTTGGTAATGGCATACGTTTAAGAATTATGATAATTACATATAATAAAGAATATTAGGTAACTGCCAAATAGGAATCGGTGTTGTAAAAATATCCTAGTCCATAAGTGAAATACCTTCATAACTTTCCTAATATTTATGCAGTCTCATAAATATTTCATAATTATTTCCACCTACTATCAAGTTGCGCGAGATTAATAGTTTATTAAATATCAAGCTGCATTGAGTCTAAGTATCCAACACAGATTTTATTGATGATTATTTCGCGACAAACCTAACTTCGCAATCATGTGCAATTTGGGAATATGCTTCAACAAACAATTGTCTTGAAAGGAACTTTAGTGCATGATGTTATTTAAATGATTAAGTAGCAGATAGAGAAATCATAGTGAAAATAATACCAATTTTAATTGGTAATATTATATGACAAGACAGGTTTCTTTGCCATGTTGGAGTTTTAGAACATGAGAATAAAATGAAAATTTTCGATTTAGTATTTATGAAAATTAAAAATTGAAAATAATGTTATTTAATCCCTGTGTCTCGGTGCCATCAAAATATTAAAAGTAAGTAAATTCTAATGGAAGGAAAGGTCTTCATATTGTGGTGCAGTGTATGAGTTCGAATATTACGTGCCAGTGAGATTTCACTTAATCAAATTAAGTATAAATCATTCAAAATTATTTATTAATAGATTACTCACGTCGTAACGGCTTTGAGTTGTAATATTCATAATCACGTAGTGATACAAATTCAGACAAAATTATAGAAATAGTTACATATCTTCCTTTTCAAATAGAAAATTATCTTTATACTGTTTATGCCTATTAATAGGTAGGACGATATTTATTTGAAATATAAATTTATTTACTAATTGGTAATTGGATTCCCAATGATATATTTAATATTTACTGAATTACTTGGCATAGTATTTATTGCTAAAAATTACATCTATATTTAAGACAAATTAAACAACTTTTCAGAAGCTTAGATGCTCGGAAATATAATGTTATAAATTGTATACTGTAACAGTTTATAATTATATGATTTAAAGCTGTGGATGAGAAGCTATCACAGCAAAAAACATTCCATGCCTTGAACAAAGATGATCTGCAATTGATACGTGGGTCGCTTATAATTTAAGAGCGATCTTATTAATTGATACATAATATTTTAATCCGTAGAAAAATACTTTCTAAATAAGAGTCAGTAATTAGTAATAGAAATCATCTTAATATACGAAGTTCACTTTTTACTGGATCTTTAGAATTCTGGCTGGGTGGGAATTTATCTCAATATGAACTATAGGTACAAATAGGATTCTTCTGAAGCGCTGTCATTCAGTAAACACAAACGAGTGCCAAACCTCATAATTATTATCTCCATTCAACTACAAACTCTTTGGCAATACTAAGGCGTAGGATACTAAGTACCTAGACTAATTAAGCAGTCATCTTTCAATAAATTTCGGTAATATACCTTATAATCATAATAGCTTTGGATTAACATTGAGTGTTAGAGATGTCACGTTACTAACATAGTTGTAATTCAAGAAATGCACATAGGTACATAGATAACCTATTTCAAATAGATTTAAAATCGTGTTCGTTAATTCAATCGTACATTTAAGCCTTATTCGGAGCCAGTATAGTTATGTAATTGCCATCGGGTGTATCTTATGTCAATCTGATGTTTTGGCAGTCTACAATCATGACAATTTCCTTCTCGTAATAAAAATACCTAACTTAATTATGGAATGAGTGACGAATAATCCTAAACGTTCTAAAAGTATATCCTAGAAGAATTAACTCATTTTGTAACACGGATTTTCACAAAGCATTTTTCGACTGCCTTTTCAATAACTATGATGGCAAATGTAAATTTCCTTCAGTTGAGGAACATAAAAATTAATATAAACGTATTGTTTCCGAAAAATAACTTTGTTATTTTTACATCTATTATATCATTACAAACCATCTCAACTGACGGGAATTAGTATGAAAAATACTGTCGAGTGTCAAGTTTATTGATGTAAAATTATGTATTTTAGATTTTAGGCTGTGAGTCAGCGTAAACACATTCTTTACAATTAAATTCAGGCTAGAGTTGCTGTGATACACCATTATGGCTATAAATTATTATGTAGTCATTTCTGGCTATGGGTAATCAATGGAAATAACGTCGTAACGTTAAAAGCCATTTTCTATCTGTGATTTCACTGACGTGTAGTGCACCTTCAGGCCATCTGAAAAACTTTGGAAACCCACTAGCCACGCTGGCATTTGGGTATTGAGCTCATGAAACATGGTTTCCCCCATTGTATATTAATACTCTCATATTCAATTGACATTTTTCAGTACCTTTGTAACTAAAAACTATCTTCGCATTCATGTTATCAGACTACCTAATACACCGACAGAATTCAGCGCCACAGCGCGACAATCTAGTTTTAACTGTTTACTAAATATTTTGGTCTGGAACGAGTTTTTATTAGAAATATATTTCGAAATGTAAAAGTTGTTTAAGAAATTATTAAAGTATTCAAATAATAATTCTAGAGAATTAGCCAGTGAGTAAATTTAAGAGAAAGATGTTATGAGTATAATAAAATAAACTAATGATAAAATACTTCAATCATTTCATTTTGATTTACCCTAGAAATCTTTGGTCAATTTAAATAAAAATACACACAATTTTTATTACATAAATAAATTTATTAAGTCATAAACTGTACATATCCCAAAGACTAAGACTAGAATTATATTTATCATATTTTTTATACTTAATATAACACATTTTATGATCATTATTATTTTGGTATATTTATACTATTATCACATTCATTTTAGGCACAGTTGGTACAATATATAACTAGGTACATTCCATCATCACATAATCTTATTAAATATATATTAATATATTGAATAGACATTCTTTTCTATCACATTCATATCAGTTCCCCACTCTACATACATGGCTCGGCATTATTTATGCTCTCAATGAGATACTTCTTCAGATCACTACTATTATATGAAGTATAAAATTGACTAAGTATTGAATACTTGAGACTAACTACTCGCATCCCTAATATTTTAAGATGTTTTTTCCGCATCATTTGAGGACCAACGAGTTGTTCATTATCAGAGCAATAATGATCAGGCAAGTGAATTAAAATAGCTATATTCTCATTTTTTACAGATTTGGACTTCCAGTTGGGAGTATTTGTGTCCAAACTAGCCGGATGTATCATAACATCTATGAGATAAGTCTCATCTGCACAAAATCGTGGAAGCAATACTGCCGTGGACACTTTATTAGTATCACCTGCCACATCAATGATACTCTCCATAATTTTATCAACTACATTTTTTATTCTAGTGTCCTGTTTCAAAGACTGGTACCAATGATCCTTTGGTATCAGAGGTCCTGTATACTGTCCACATTCTAAGGACAATGCAGTATCAATCAAATGCAATTTCCTAAATGTTTCTGGGTTCACTTTAACCAAATACTCCGGACTACAAATTCTGTTGACTAATTTGAATGGATATTTTCCCACATAAAGAAATGATAGAATTATTGAGCATAAATTGTCAGAACTTACTTTATGAAAATTATCAAATACTACATGCTCTGCCAGCTCCCAAAATATTTCCTTTGTTGAGTATGATAAAAACCCAAAGGGAAAAATGAAAGACTTCATAAAGCTTGGTGGCAAATTTGTGCAATTCAACAAAAAATACTCCATTGAAGCTTGCAATATTTGTTCACTTCGGATATGGAATTGCATGCAATGGTTCAAAATACCTACAACAAGCACATGTGACTCAATCTTTGAACTTTTAAGCTTCATGTATTTCTCTAATGCTCTCTGAATTTGATTATCTGTATAGTTCAACCTTGTTATTTTTGTAATAATATCCAATAAAGAGTCTTCGTCTAATGCATGTATGTTCAAATGCAGCCATGTACCTACTATGATAAAAGTCTGCATGGAAGAATATTTTTCGTCAACAAAAGCACTCAGTATGTCTTGCATAACTGGCACTTTTATCTTATCCCACAGCTGAGATAACTTTTGCTCTAATAAGGTTAATAATATTCTTTTACTCACCTTCAACCCAGACAAAATAGAGAAGATTTGACCAATGTTTTCTTCATTTATATCTCCTTCTCTCTGAATGAAACCAACCCATAGTTTGTCAATAGTTGTAGAATACTGTGGGACAGTCTTATTTTCAATAAGAAACGTAAGGAACGTACAAATTTGTTCTACATCTAGTTTATTATCAAGTGTTCGAAAGAGAAGTTCATCACAAAACTTAGATTTATAGGGTTCCATGAATAAAGAAGTTGATTGTATGATATTCAGTATTGTCTGAGTGTCTTCTGTTTTTAAAACAACTTTAATTAACTTATCTAAAATAGCTCCTTTTGCCAAATTGATGTGCATATTTTTTGATTCCTTATCTATCCCACTAGGATTATTTTCCAGATATTGTATTCTCTCCATAGCACCAAGAGCAATATTTGGGGTTATTTTGGTACATTTTGACAGCAAAGAAAAAACGTCGCGAAGATCCACACATTGTCTGAACTCTGCTTGAATAAGTTGGTAACTTATTGATTCGTTTTTACTCTTCGTAGAGACCTGAAGGTCCGGCTCTTCTAGTTCCACATTTTTCCATTTTCTCACTACAACAGGCAGCTCTTGAACATTAAAACCGTTCTCAACTAAAATCGTACTGCTGATAAACTCGGTATCATTACTCCTGTCGCCGCTAAAGGTACGACGAAACGCATTGCACATGTTATATGTTAATGCGTTATTTTTTGACAACAAATACTTTCGTAAGACTAAAGTCATTTTTATAAACAGACTATTATTAATATTTACAATAAAACTAAAAGTACAGTAATAAATTTTTATAAACCATACAACGAGCAAAAAAACAAAGCTATTGACTTGACGTGAAAACACTAAAACAGAGCTTCAAATTGACAAACTAATGACATTTGAGATTAATTGACAGTGCAGGTAGTACATGATCGATATTTTTTTAAGGCACGGTCAACAAACTCCAAAGCAAAAGTCTGAGGATGTCAGTTACGTAAAAAACAAAAGTATGCTGGATTGAACAAAATTTCAGTTAGTTTAAGGCCCCCATTTGAACGCTTTTTGATAATGGTAAGCGCCTCCTAAGAAGAGACTCTGTTTGAATATTTCTGAATTAAATTGTTATCATCCTTGATTCACTCGCCCTTCGCGTAACTGTCGGTCTCCGCATCGGGGCTGAAGCTGTGTTTCTTGTGGAGCTTCCGTAGATCGCCTCGACTACCACGGACTCTCTTGCGTCTCGGGTGCCATATTTACTTACATACTCTTTTATCTAGTCCAGAGTATAGACGTCTGTGGCAAATCGGCTTTTGTCAAGAGTAGTTACACTGTCAACTGTCACCCTAAACAATATAAATAGTTCTGTGACTGTCACTGTCAGTTAGTATGTCAGTCAGTAAATAGCTTTTCAATTTCAATCGTTTTCATTTTCATTTCAATTCATTTTTCTCACTTATTTGATGAAGTGTGGAGTAAGATATTATTTCTTGAGTTGCCTAGGCATCTAATCAGACGGTTGGTGCTTCTTTAAATTCATGTTCAGTTATTTCGACAATATATTAAGTATCAATTTATTAAAACTTCAGAGTTTGCTTAACATATTACTTTATTCACTAACAAAGTGTGTGTGTGCACTAATGATTTAATTATCTATTTTAATTTATAACGTAAAGTACATAAGGGTAAGTGGTTCTTGTCCTACAATGTAGGTAAATGAGTCTTCATGCAAATAAAAAATGGAACCAATAATTTACTCTTTCTCAAAATTGAAATTAAGTAGTTATTCTGTAAATTATATATTATACAATAAATTGTTGCATGGACTGTTCCAATAATATTGAGAAAACTATGTTTTCAGATCTTCCGAAGTTCTTGTCAGAGAACTGCAGTTAATCAAAAATGTCTGAACAAGAAAATGTAAGTGTTATTTCTTTTTTATATTCTTTTTGTATATTATTTTAATTATTAATCTATCCAGCTGAACCTGGCTGTAAAGCCTAATGAGACTGCTGGCTCTGTTTACTCCTCAAGGATTAAATCATGATTCTTGTATTTAAATTATTATAGTAGAAGCTGGTGTTAAGCAAACTATTGACAGTAAAAACTTTTATCATATTTTTCATAGCATCAAAGTAATAATTACATGCTAGCTTTGAAGCCAATAGGAAGGAATAATCCTATAAGGAAAAAAGTTTTGATAAGAAAAAATAAAAAAAAAGATTTTGTTTCAATACCATTACATATTTGAAGAGTTAAGCTTGGTTTGATGCTTATAAACCTAAATATAAAAATTATGATTTGAAAAGATTCACAATATTTCAAATCAAAATTGTTTTCTTTAGATATTTGGGTCTTAACAATTTAAAACACTTTAAAGGCTTACTTGAATAATATAAATAAACTTTGTAATTGTAATTGAAGCATTAACAAAAATAAGAAATAATTAAAATATGATTTATCTTAAAAAATCACAAAAAAAAATGATCATATAAAAAATAATGATCTTGAAATATATTTGAATTACAAAACTTATTAATAATGAAGCTTGATATTATGCTGCAAAGATTTTGTCTTTCTTGCTAACAGAAAATTTGTAGGATCACTTGAAATTTTCAACTTTACTCATAATGAAGTCAAAACTAATAATAACTTATAAACCTCACTTTTTCAAAACCTTTGGCTTTAACTTTTCACAATGCTTAGTTTTTCTTTATAATACTGGGCAAACTTCAACTATCAATATTATGTTTCTTTATATTCATATAAAAAATATTCAACCTTGTTTAATTGCATCATTATGTGAATAATGTAGTTCATTCCATTTATGGAATCTAGTATAATATTTTCTTCAACTTCATACATATTTTGATTGTTGATACAGCCCCTTAACATGTCATGTGTTAGTGTGACATTGAAACCACACAGATAAATGTTTGCCTTGTAATGTAGTGTATGTACTACTAGGCACTCCATTTTACAATTGACTTGGATTATCTACGCTTAGTTTTATCATTATTTTATTAAGGATTAGTAATAATAGTAAAATGTAATTCTATTAGGCTTTTTAAAGTATTTTAATTGTTCATATTCTAAAAAAAATTGCATTACCATTATAATTCGTGATATAATTTGACGACTAATATTATTATAATACGTAAACAATATTATTTTCCCGGCATAGTTAAATAGGACCACTTTATTTATTTGTAGTTTCTAATCCGTCCGCCATCAGTCTATACGATCATAACCAAAGAATGTTCATTCCTGGATCAGGTCATACATAACTCGTCGTATCTATATAATTCCGTTAACAAGAGAAACATTCTGCGAAACTGCACGCTTCCTGACAAGTAAAAAAGTAGACGTTACTCAGAAAAGATTTTAGTTTTTAACGCGCTACACGCTCATACATATATTTTAGTTTTAATTCTCGGGTCGACTGGCAGAAAAAATCATATGGCAAGTCGAAACAGCTATGGCAGTCATCATCCTTCTCCTAGCTTTTTACTTTTGCTTGCGTTCTCACCTTTCTAAAAAGGAGCCCGAGGTGCGCCCATGCATTATCTTTGTTCTAAAAAAACCGTAACTGTTCGTATTTGAAGTAAATAATCGCGTTAAACTGAGTAGCATACCGCGGTCTATTATTTCATATACTTCTCTTATTACATAATGCAAATGATTCTTAAGCGGCCCAGAGCGTTGCTGTGCGAACTGCGGTGTTCCCAGCTTCGCTAAGCTCATCACCACCTACACATCTCACAAGGTAGCCCGGCTCGGTCCACCTAAATCGAGAGATCCCGTTAATATCCGTTATATCTCGCGGTAATGTCGGTAAATTCCCTCTTACATCCCTAGACCACAAAAAATCTAGATATAACAAATTTCAAATCACTGTTACCAAATATTCAATTACCGAACAGATAAAACGAAATGCTGACAGCAATTCCTATACTTTTTTCTTCAATATGTTTTTACTGTACAGACAATTACTGAGTTTAATTACTTCCGTAAATACCTAAATATTCATTGTCACTGTTAAGTCATCCGTTTTTCAGGTTCATTTTTATTGGCTTCGTGAAACTGAATAGGTCTCCACTAACGGATATATTTTATCTTTTTAAATTGACGGTTCAAAACGGCGACCATTGAATAAAAAGGGTTTATATAACAACTCCTGTAATATTTTTGTCGTGCACAGTTAATCAAGCCTAATTAACCTCGGGCCGAGTGCTCATAAAACGTCACAAAAACAGTTGGAATAACACGGCTCGACCAATCATACTAGTGGAAACAAAATGTGCTTTGAACGCGCTCACATATGGCTGTAACGGTCCTATAAATATCACGAGCGTTATGTCCACCATGGACAGTTCAATTATTACAGACTGTGAAGTAAATCAGCGAGCAATTTCAGCCAATGATAAATCACAGCGCTAGATGAAAACCTGAGATAGCAAAAGTGGGTATTATTTTTTGTACGGTTATCAGAAATGATAATACAGAGTACATTACTTCAACTTTTTTATCACTGCTGTTTAGTTTTAATTTGAAATTGGTATAGTATTGAACTGCTGATGTTTTATTATTGTAGTTATCGCCTATAAAGTATATAAGGGATCGCATTTCACAAGGTGTTTCTGTGGAGTGGGCAGAATATTACACCTGTGTGGTATCTGTCTTGCACGCGTTTAGTGATCTCAAGAATTTAGGTCAACCTATACCTAATTTGATTTAGATCCTATATACAAGTGTCAAAAATACGTGCATTTATAAACCTGAAAAAGTAAGGCCAACCTGGAATTTGTGGTTTGTGTTTGAAATATTTAAAATGTCTTATCTCATTATCAGATGATTGAGTTACATTACTTGTGTTAACTATTATCAGCTCCATCGATCACCGTCACGACTGACAGGTGCTAATTTTCCGACGAATTATAAATCGATCGCAACATTCGTTTTTCCAGATGGGGTTTCAGTTGAAATGGGGTATAGCCGGCGTGGGCATGATAGCTCACGATTTCCTGACAGCGCTAGGCACACTTCCCCCCGAACAAAACAAAGTGGTAGCTATAGCTGGCAAGGACTTGGAAAGAGTGCACAGATTGGCGACGCTCCATAAAATCGGCACATCATACGAAGGCTACGAGTCACTGGCGCGTGACGACGCTATAGGTAATAAACACTATGCTAATCACCCCCCATTGTTTTTCAGTGTACTCATAATAGAAGCATTTGAGCGAGAACTAATTATGACAACATATTACCAAGCCTTTCAATCATCTGCGTAAAATAGTATGCACATACATGTAACATAGTACCGTATACCTATTTTACATTTTTTCGTAAAGCTGGATAAGGAATTATTAATAAATCTTCCTTCAATATTAGAAACTGAAAATTTGGAAATGAAAACACATATTAATTTATGCAAACTATTTAAGTAATAGTTTCTAAGAACATCAAAAGTGCTAGCAATTATTCATAAGTAGTCTTGTGCTACAGATCCCATCTTTTCTCAAATTACCAATAACCAAAACAATTTATTTTAATAGTTCTAGCTGCTATTTTTTATATTGCTTTTAAAATAGCTCGGCTGTGAACCAATGTGTCTGTATTGCGTCAGTTTTTCATCATGTGAAGTATAGGCATACCAACCAATAAAACATTTTTCTGGAAAACAATGCTAAATGAAACTGTTTACTTTATTTTTTTATCTTTCTAATCTCTTATTATCTCGTTTACAAACCACGGCATTTTTATGTTTGCAGACATTGTATTCGTGAGTGTACTTAACTTACAACACTATGAAATAAGTAAACTAATGTTAGAACATGGCAAACATGTTCTATGTGAAAAGCCGATGGGCATGACGAATAAACAGATGAAATCATTGGTGGATCTTGCTCGGGAGCGGAGGCTGTTCCTCCTGGAGGGAATGTGGTCCAGGTTCTTTCCAGCTTATGACGCTTTGGACAGGCACATATCGTCTGGTGGCCTTGGTGACATTTATCACGTCAACGTACAGTTCGGGGTGGAAATTAACGACATTGAAAGAAACCTGTAAGACTTTCTCATTCTTTCGTCAGATGGTCTTTCATCTAAGCCATAACATCTGTAAACTTATAACTATGATGTCTGATTATAATGCTTAATTTACAATTGCTTTTATTTTGTTACGAATCTAATACGTCACTTAACAGATCCAATCATTACATTATAACATTGATATCACAATTTACTAAAGAAACTAACGTAAAATCATCGAAATTGTTAATAATTCGTTTATTATCTCACCTCATATTAAAACTTCTAATTAAGTCGAAAATTTTGTAAACAACCTGTCATATCGGCCTCTTTTTGACAGGCTTTCTGTATTCATCCCTCGCTTTATGCAAATAAAGACGCACTGACATACACAGACGACATTTTCAATTATCTCTATTAACCAGGTTGAAAATGTCACGCATTCGTTTTGTAAACACTTTTATTATGACTAGACTAGAAGATAATAGTTGTCATTTTGTCAGTTTTTTTTTCGCGCAGACATCGCTTTTCAGACATGTTGGTTTAAATCTAACTGTGAGAGAACTGAAACCAACTCAATACAAAAATTACAGATTGAAAATATGACCTCGAAACAAGTTTCTTTTTCTTTCCGTCTCTTTTAATTTTTATATCTATTAAGGATAATTATAAGAACAATTTATTTTTCCATTGGAAAAGGATGGAGGGGGTATTGAAATAGTTCAAGGTCATTTTTCTTATCCGTAGCTTGCCTGTTTCTTTTTCAGCATGATTATATTTCTATGATATTTTCTAGGATGAAAGATCTCGGCGGTGGAGCGGTGTTAGATTTAGGCTTGTATATGCTTCAGCTAATCCAGTTTATATACAAGGAGGCTCCTACAGATATCGTGTGTACCGGGCACTTGAGTAAAGCTGGCGTGGACGAGTCTATTTCGTGTTCGCTGAAATACAAAGATGGCCGAACGGCGACCCTGTCAGCGCATACCAGATCCACGATGCCTAATAAAGCTGAAATTGTTGGCACTAAAGGAATTGTAGCTGTAAGTGTAAATGATTTAATTTTAATAACTTCTTCCACTGCCTCGAATTTTGTATTGATATATTCACTTGCTATTTCACAAACTTTAGTAATGCTCTCCTTTACATTTCATACTTCCCGAGAGAAGAACAGGCAATATTATTTAAAAAATCTCATTTAATGGATTAAGTTTTTTTTTGCTTATAAGCAACTTGACTTCAGGTGACCAACTGGTAAGTCAGTTTCGGATCTGATGAATGATTAATTCATAATCTTAATTGACAGCTGCAATATTTACTTACAGCTTGACTACTTTTGGTGCCCCACTGTGCTAAGGTTGTCAGGAGCAAACATCACCGAGTGGACACTCCCTAAGGGCAAGTTTAAGTTCCACTTTCACAACAGCGCCGGCCTAAGTTACCAGATCCAGGAATGTTGGGATTGCATTAGTAAAGGTTGGTTCTCTCTTGATATTATTTTATCTTTAAAAAATTTGATGTCATTTTCATTTAGCGTTTTGAAATGAAATGAAATAAAATTTTATGTTCTGTAAAGTTTGTGTGTGGTGTTAATATTTTATACCATGCCATCTAATTATACATATCCAGACCGTTTAGAATAATAAAAGACTATAAAAATGGTAAGGATGCTGGTAAACTTGTCGTTGTAACTGATAGTAAGTTTTCATCTTATTTGACGACGATAAATTATCCCTAGCTTCACGAGTAATAAGACATTTTTTATCCCTTCAAATCTCTCCCTTCTTATGAAAATGGTAACAAATTCTCTTGTTCCAGGTTTGACGGAGAGTTCAAAAATGACTTTAGATGAAAGTGTACTTATATCGAAACTAACGGACACAATGAGAGCGCAACTAGGAGTTTTAGAGAATGGACTTTAATTTATTAATAACATATTTATATTAAAATAATTATTGCCAGTATAGTATAGTTGAACCGAGTATTATAGACTATGATGCCTTCGCTTTAATATATTTATACAACCTGTAAATTGATCTGTCAACAGCTAGATAATATTTACATACATACATACCATCACGCCTGTTTCCCATTGGAGTAGGCAGAGACTATGGATTTCCACTTGCTACGATCCTTACAGACCTCTCCCGCTTCTTCCACACTTAAAGAGTAGAGCTTTTCATGCATATTCGAAAATTACGGGTACCCCTAACATCTACATTTTTCATGACATTAGAAATTTGGTCCTTCAAAGTTCGACGTGGCCGGCCCAGTCCCACTTTTACAATCAGCTCTGCCTTATAAATTCCTTTCGTTAGTCTGTCTTCATCCATTCTCTCGACCTATATTTACCTCTGTTGTAAGTTATGACAATAAAAAATTTTAACGAAAAAAAAGAAAGAAGTCTTACAAATATTTAACTTTAACCGTTAATTATCATAAAATCGTCAAAACACAGCAAAACCTAAGGCTAAACCATTTCTTTTTGTTTCAATAATTCATTGACTTTTTAAAGCATCGAATTTGGTATTAATATTGACAGAATTGAATTGTAAATGCACAAAACGACAACATAATTTTAATACTTAGAAATATTAAATTTTTGTGTATATTAGTTATGATACTTTTCAACTTAGACGTTATACATTTCTCATCTATCAATCATTTTCTTTGTAAGGTAAATAGCCTAATGACTAACAGACTTTGGTCACATCAATTTTAGACCGTACAAAATATGGAATGTTATCGTTTTTACTTTAACCTGAGCTATTGACACATCATTTAACAGGCGAAATTTGTGCCAGTAAAATTAACGGGAACAAATGACCTTGAGATTGTGATAGTAATTTAAAAAGTATCAAACTGTTCTTAAGATAAAAAGTAGACACTACACACAACGCGAGCAGTATTTACCTCAGAACTGTGATGTCATTGTGTGTTGTGAGACGGTTGTTATAATTATGATCAAATAATAAACGTTATTGCACAAATATTGATTTTATTCGTATAAAAATATGATATGCTTAAAAATTATAAACATTATACAGTCAAGGAACTCACAGTCTAGGATAGACAAAATCATGTAGTGCCATTTCTGGCCTTGTAACTGAACAGTGGTTCCACCCATATGCGACACCAGTGTGACTAGACTGAGAATTTATTTTGCCATCTAAAGTAATACAGTTATAATATCTGATATGTTATAATTGTAAAATGATCACATTGTCAGATCACTTGCTCATTTTGCCAGCAAGAGCAATGCATGGATATGCTCGCTCCAACATAAAAAAAATCAGAGCTAGCAACGCATTTTATCACCAAGATGTTATTCTCATCTTGTACTCGACGCAGTCGTAAAGCAGTGACGCGATAAGCTGTCACATTATTTGATTTATGGCCGTTCTATCAAACTGTTCTTCACTCACTCACATCGAAGTAATAAGTACTCACTAACGCAGTGCTTATTATTTCCATGAATATAGACAAATATTTTTCTTTTTAAACCTTTTGCAATATCTCCGATTACATTAAAGAAACAGTTCTGCACGTCTTGAACGTTTCTGTCCTTTACATCCGCAATGAGGGCTGGTAAAGGCATCTGGGCTTTACGACTATGGAATTGAGTTGTTTATTTGTTGAACTTCTCAAAGACTCCACGGATGATGGCGGCTCCCTGGCGGAGTTGTTCCTCGGTGATGACAAGAGGAGGGGCCAATCTGATGGTCTGCCCGTGCGTGGTCTTGGTCAACAAACCGGCATCACGCAGCTTCAGAACTAAGTCGTATGCCGGATAATCTGAAAATATCAACCATTCTGTAGAAGACTTTGAAGAGTTGCTCTTGTGTGTAATAAAGTATGTTGTACGTTCGTAATAATAACTTACAATTTTTATACAAAGTTACTTATCTAAAACCATCGAAGGTTAATGCTGAATTTACAAAGCTATTTCTGTGCACAACCATCGCAATGTTTTCCGAAAACCGGCCCCAGTTATAAGGTTACTGCGAAAATTTCGAACCATCCGTTTAGTAGCAGTAATACTCTAAAAACACTCTTTCATGCCATAATAACTATCTAAGCTTAGTGGTTTTGGCTGTGCGATGCGACATTTGCCGTATACATATTTTTATTATTTCTGAGTTAAAACGTTAGTTGACTACGCGCCTCCGTAGAGTAAGATTATATAAAAAAGTTAATTGATGTACAAAAAATATAAAGATACTATAGCTTAACATACTTTCATGTACGTCAATGGCGAACATAAGCCCCTTGCCCCTGATGGAGGTGATCATGGACTTCGGGATCTTCTCCAACTCCTCACGCAGCACCAACTCGAGCTTGGCCGCTTTTTCTGACAATTTCTCTTCCAGTAACACCTAAGTAAAGATTGATTTCTTAATTATTGTCATTCCGATGTTACCAGAATGTAGTTTCGGATAGTATCATAAAGAGGTATCAATCGAACAACCAAATTAAATCTCCAATTGATCTTTCGGGAATTGATGGCAAAAACAATAGACAAATGGTAGGTTAGTAAGTACATCAACCAGTGCTTTTAAGATGAATATCGTGTGTGTGCATTCAACTTAAAAATCGTTCGTTTCGTAGGTACAAGAATGAAAATAACTTACTACTACTAACTAATAACCACCTAACTAGACACGTAAATAACAAGTCCTCATATATGATCGTGAACATAAATAAATTTTATGTACTTATGCTCAACTTGGTACTTACAGACAGATAAGTAATCAATTATACAGATAACTATTCAAAAAAATAATTACCTTTATAGCTTCCATAGCAACTGCGCATGCCAAAGGATTTCCGCCGTATGTCGAACCGTGGGTTCCGGGAGTAATTACCTGAAGAAACGTAATAATATTATTTAATTAACATCACGCAATGCCAAAAGCACGACCTAGGAATTAACACACTCACTCTTCACAGATAATTATAAGCTACTCTATAATACCTAAATAACCTGCCCTAACTACATTCCTTCACAAAGACCAAAATCGATATTGATAAGTAAAATCTACTTACGTAAAAAAATAGGTAGACTAGTACCCTATGCTCTTTGAAAAAGATTGAACCTATACTTACATTCATGACTTGATGACTAGTCAACACAGCTGAGACAGGCAACATGCCGCCGCTAAGCGCCTTGCCCAGGATCACGATGTCCGGCTTCAGACCCTCGTGGTCCACCGCCAGCAGCCTGCCGGTACGACCTGACACAAAAACATACTGTTTATGTACCTCTAATTTCCCACACCATTATTGCGTTGACATCCGAAAAATACGTTGGCTATCCGGACAATTTAAATGTTTGCGAAAACTGATTTTAAATAACGAATATTTTGAATTATTTCATTTACTTACTTAGACGAGAGCTCCAAAACTCACGATCTGACTCAATGAAATACGTTCAAGTATGCTAAAGTTCGGGTTAATAAGATAAGCATAGGTATATATTTACCTAATCCAGCTTGGACTTCGTCATCAATCCACAGCACATTGTACTTGGTGCAGAGTTCCCGAACCTTGCGCAGGTATCCGGCGTCGGGGATGATGACTCCGGCCTCGCCCTGTACCGGCTCCACGAAGAAAGCGGCCACTGTGGGGTCTTGTAACACTTTCTGTAAGTAAATAAATATGTATCAAATTGCGTTCGCTTCCTAGAATAGCTATTAGACGTTAGCATGGACGTTAGCTAATAGGAAGTAAGCAAAAAAAGGACACGTGTATGACGCCGACGAAGTGTTAATGGTCGATTACAATTGGGTAAAAGGAGATTTAAGCAAGAGCGCAAAGAAATCTATGCCGATTTGTTTTAGTCTATAGCAACAGTACAGTAACCGCTTGGCATCGATGTCCTAATATTTTTACTAGTGAGCTTGATTGTCTTGTTTACTAACCTCCAAAGCTGGAATGTCATTGTAAGGAATGAGTTTGAACCCGGGCATGAAAGGTCCGAACCCACCATAACAGCTGGGGTCCGAGGAAGACGAGCACGCCGACAGCGTGCGACCCCAGAAGTTGCCTGTTGCGAACACAATCTGAAAAAAATATGTTTCATTAGTCGAACACGTTTAAAAGGAAATCCTTCGTCTAAGATTTTCCAATTTTAAGCCAACTTCCCTAATGAGAGGGAAATAACCCAATAATGATGATGCTGACATTGTCCGGTTGCCTGTTCTTTTAGGTGCCAATGTCCAACAAAGCAAACTTAAGTTTAACCTACATGATTCTAACAACACAGGACAGTATAAGTAGGTACTGTCCTGTGTTGTCACCTAACATGGATCATATAGTGTTTAAACAATCGCTTGATTACCGTGTCTTACTGTCGGGAAACGCTAAGTGAAATTATTAGACAGCTATTTATGTCTCAAAAAAGAAAAAGATTAAAAAGTTTATTGGACAAATCAGAAATAAGACACTACCTTCGCCTGGTTCTCCGGGATCTTCTTGACTTCATATCCCCACTTGCGCGCGATCTTGCAGGCGCTCTCGCCGCCCTCCACGCCCGTGTTCATGGGCAGCAGACGGTCGTACCCTAGCAGTTCAGTCATGAACTTCTCATATTGGCCCAGTTGGTCTGAGTAGAACGCTCTGTAAAATTAACGATTTAAATATTTACAAACCATTTTATATAAAAACAATGAAGTTACATGACATTTAAACAACTCGATAGTAACCTGATACATATGTAAGTACCTACCAACTACATATACAGAGTATTCACGAAATCGCGAGCGAATATTCTTTTACTTATTATGAACTTCGAATAGGAAACATTTTAGATAAGCAAAGTCATATTAGGTAGGTAACTGAATACAGACTCTATTTTATCTGTAGCCACCTTCGACCATATATGATTACCAAAGGAATACCTTGCCTTATCATCGCAGCTGACAAGTACTAGGTAGGTACCTTACCAAGATATAAGTATTTTTTTACTGACTCCAATCAAAGTAATAAGTAATTAGAAGATAACATTGTTTTCATATGAAATAGAGTGCAGAGCACTTATCATCATCACAAACAAAAATAAATATGAATTGAAAACAATTTCTACGCTCAGTAATTCTATATTTAGCAACAAATGATGTAATTTTTCTGTTTATCCGTCGATTCTCGTATCAAGAGTCTATTAAACATAATAAATTATCAGTTCACGAACTTGGAATGGAATATTTATAGATTGATAAGTGTAAGTGAAGGGCCAAGTCAATAATGGCTCGTTTCTGTTGACCACTGCTTAAACTTAATTAGGGCCCTAGATAATATTTACATTATCTTCGAACTTGTATTAGCAGGATACATACAATACACTTACAATTTGTACGTACATATTTATAGTACGTCTAGACTTTAGACACATTAAAATTTTTTGTTTAGTCCTTGTTTGCCTCGAGACTTCATTTAATTATTCCAAATTTCATAAAGAACGGTTTAACCGTGAAAACGCAGCAGATAAAATTTCATTCTGGGTGAATTTCAGCCATTTCCATTCCCGCGGGAATTTTACGAAATCCTATCTCCTCTCCTTGGAGTGTATGTCGACATGTCAGTCAATCAATTAGTCAGTGTCCTCTTTTATATATCAAGATTACAGTAAGTATCTTGCTAAAAGGATATCTAAGTATTTAAATAAATGTGGAAGGTAGGTACCTACTTATCGTCCAGAGATAATAACAACAAATATAAACATCAAGCAGTATTCACCGATTTTAATCGGAGCTGGTCATTAGAGGTTATCTTATGACAACAAACAGACCGGCTCGACCAAGTCGGGTTTGACTGATGACTGACCTTTGTAAAGCTGGCGAAATTTTATAGTCGAAAAACTCGCCTTTGGAAAGATCCAAAGGCGAGGTTTTTTCTTGCTGTAGGACCCCATTTTTGGTAGTTGAGCCCGATTCATCGATCCCGCTACAAAATTAATTACTTACCTCGATACAAGAGTCAGTTTTTCAGCCTGCTTCTTCAAAGCTGCCACAATCCTGGGGTGGCAGTGTCCCTGGTTAACAGCGGAGTAAGCGCTCAAAAAGTCGAAATATTTCTTTCCTTCTACGTCCCAAACGAACACGCCTGGAAAATCATGAACTTATATCTTTAACTTCGTTATTAGGTTTCGCTGGCGTCATTTGGTTAAAGTTTTAAAAGGTTGCCATTCGACAAGCTAATACCTACTTGGATTTTTTTTTAACTTTATGTAAGTATATTTGCACTTGCATTTTAAGGTTAGATATTTCGCAATCGGGTCCTAGATATATAAAAGGTCGACCGCTTATTATTTAACAAGGCAAGATTAAGGTACCTGCTATCGTTTAATTATTTTCATGCTTAATCTTATGATGATAAGACAAAAGTATAGAAATACAATAGTAAATACAAAAGTATAGAAATAAATGAGTTGCTCCAGTTTGTAGCTCAGTTGAATTATGTGGATTAAAATATATTACCTATCTACAATTAAACATGATATGTCGGATGTTTTATTAGTGCAATAAATTGATAACAGCCAGATTTAAGAATTCAAACACCAGGTAAAGAATAACCTAATACTTAGCGTGCAGGCTCACCTACTTAATGAATACATTACAGTACCTACCTAGGTATGCTTGGGCAAAGACCTAGAATTAATTCAATGTTTGTTTTAATTTTTGTCCTGCATCGCATTTAATCGCATGTGCCCATGAAACCAGTTCAATTTCGGATATCTACGCCAAAACATTGATTTCGCTACAAACTTGACCAAACGCAATATAAGCGCGATGTTTCAATGGGAGAACGACAAGCGATATTAACTATGAAGGTGGACAAGTTGACCTTATATCTTTGATAAGCGGCGCCCCAATAACTGATAAACTTAAATATGTACCTATGGGATACATTCATAACACATTACCTATTTAACCAGGCCCAGAGTAAGATTGAGCCTTATGTTATGGGATACTATTATATATATTAACTCCCTAGCACTGCTGTCTTCTTGTTATTTTGTGTTGATATTTTTAATATGTATCCTTCATATTGAATGGCAAAGCCTCCGTACTAGGTTCCACTGAAAATCAGCGCATTGTGTAACCTCATCATACACATGCATATGCTGAGTGGAAACCCATTTGGTCGCATCATGTATTTTATTTTTTATTTCTATGTTTAAGAATGAAAATGTTGTGTTACATCTTGCGCCAAATAAAGATTTTTCTTTCTTTCTTTCTACTAATCTAAACGATAGTAGGTATATCTTACTACTTACTAAATGTAATTTTCTTCAGCGACACTACACTCCCTGGACGACCCTTGGGTCCACGATTCTTATGATATGAACTATGAGAGCAAATACCTACTTACGAGTAATAAAAGGAAACAAAAAATAATAAAAAAAAATATAAAAAATAAATAATAAAACAAAAATTTACCTTCGCCTCTGGACAGGGCTACGGGCACAGGAGCGTAGTTGCGGCATCCATATTTGTCTTCGAGGGCAAAGATTTCTTGCGAGCTAAGTTTTTGCTCCGACATTATGTTTAATCTGTAAATATTAAAAATATACTTTAAACAATGTAACAGAAACTGGAAATATTATTATAAGCCTAAGTTTATTATTGTTAAATGGTAATTAGTTCCTAAGTACATAGTTGGACTATTAAAGGTATAGTTTTGAAGGATTACTTGAATTTTAAAAAATCACAGCCGATGGGTGCTTTACTTCTATTGAGAAAGAAACACTAAAATGAATAGAAGTTAATTGAATCTGTCTTTTATATATCTACCTAGGTTGAAAACAAACATCGTAAATGAATGAATTTTATCTTCGAGTTGAGGCATTAAACTCATTTAAGATGAACAATTAATTAAGTATATTTACTTCAATGCAATAATTGAAAATAATGTTAGTAATTTATCATTAATGACACGATAACTTAAGTACAATAGTAAAATCAAATAGATATTTACTACCTACATCAACAATTTATTTCTAGACGTAGGTATAGGTACGTAGATATATACGATTAGCAGGCTATTAAATTTCTTAATAAATACTCCTCCTACTTATACTATACTCCTATACTATAAATGTATTGATTTAAATTGTTAAGATGCCAGGGCCCAGCAACTAGCAACTAACCACAACCCGGAAATCACGAGATAATCTTGATTAATTGAAACAGAAGTATTCTACGTTTATAAAACAAGATTAGCACTGTACCTAGTATCTTTTATATGGGTGATCAATTCAATCATTAAAAGTAAAGCACAGTTATAAATATTCTCATTATGATTCATGCAAATATCGATTTCAGCTGACCTTAAAAGCAGATGTAAGTTCAGGGTCTCGGCGGCGCGTGGACTCCGGTGCGGAGATGTGACTGTGTCCAAAATAGTCCAACGACTGGTTGATTTATAGCTGGACGTCGGAAAAATACTCCCGCGACGTTAGGTATTTCATTCATAATTACACATTGTTACGTCAGTTGAGTAAACTTGCTTATCAACCACTCTACTGAATTGAACTGTTTATGAGGAGCTTAATATGAGTTCTACATAATAAGGTAGGTATGGCATTTAACGCCCAATGTGTAAAAACGCCCGAATGCTAAAAATCGGAGATAATGCCGCACGAGTTACGTTATATTTCATGCACACATAGAATAAACCAATAGGAACGCGCGGACGCGACGCGGCGCCGCTCAGGCCATCGGTCGCTCAGTTGTGAACCGAACTTGAAGGACGCCGGCAGTGCACGCTGTTCTTATAAAAAATACTCCGACAAATCCGTAAGTTTTAATTCATTTTCTGTAATTTACATATCTAATTTTGTGATAAGCGTTCTATTTAGATATCTTTATTCATATTTCATTGACAATTTGATTGATTTGTTTGTAATTATGTGTGAAAATATGAGAACTAGGTACAAGGTGCTATTCGGGTAATAACGCCCCGTGACGTGAGGTTTGGGCGTCAATAGACTATATGGGCGCTATTATCCTAAGTGGGCGTATTTATACAAGGCGAAAATCGATGTGTTTTATTTCATAATGATTTGCTTTTAACAGATCCGGGAAATGAATCCATCTCATTCCACACGTAAAAGAAGAGGGGAGTCATGGTCTGAAGACACTATGAAAGTTGCCATTAAAGCTGTGCAAAGAGGTCATTTGACTCAGCGATCAGCAGCGGCAAGGTATAATATTCCGCGAAGAACTTTAAGAGACCATTTAAAAACAGGTCAAGAAATTAAACGTTTGGGGAGAAAACCTATTTTAACGAATACACAAGAAAAAGATTTAGCATCGCGGATAAAAAGATTTGCTAGTATTGGGATTCCACTAACGCCTAAATTCATAAGAAAACAAGCTTTCTTATTTTGCGAGAGATATGACATAAAAAATAATTTCAATAAATCCAAAAGGATTGCCGGCGTAGATTGGTTAAGATATATAAGTTGATTACTGATCTCATTTATGTTTAAGCTATAATATTAATTTACTTCATTTCAGGGCGTTAATTGACATACTGTTTTGGGGCGTCATTAGCCACCTACGGTGAATAGCGCCCAATAGGCATTTTAATAATAATCTGATTTTTTATTAAAATCCTTTAAAAATTGATCTTCTATTGTTATAGAACATGTTAAAAGTGAAATATTTTTGTTATAGATGATTAAGTAGAAATTACGAGATGTTTGAAAGTGTTATAAAATTATAATATTTTAGTATTTGTAGTTCATATAATGATAATTATGATGCTATCTAAAAAAAGATAATATAATATACTTTTAAGTTTTGTACGGCTCTAAGTCGAAATATATGTGTTTATTAAGATATTACGTAAATAAATATATGGGCGTTACTAAAAACTGTATGTTCAGTAACGCCAATGACAGGCTATTCAGAAAGTCTTTGTTTTCATAATCTTATATGACTGATAACATATATGTGTTAGTTTTTTGTATTCTTTTTTTGACAATAAAACTATTTTTCTAAACAGTTTTTTAATCCAATCATTTTATTCAATAATATATTGAATTGAAATTAAGCGGGCGTTAAATGCCTATGATACCTTATTTGGATCAATCATCATGTAGTCTAATAAGTAGTGGAAATAATGAAATGGCTAATAATAAGAACAAGAAAAAATAACAAAATTCCTACTCGTCCAAGCGTATTTTGTAAAACTTTCAGCTGTCAACTTTTTCTTGGCGATTCGCAAAAGTCACCTAAGTATGGTCAAATACCTTCTTCACACTACCCAAGTGGAAGTACTTTTTGTCCTTCAGTCTCCATCCAACTTACGAGCTCTACACCAAGAGAAGGTAACTTTATGACGGACTGGCCTAATTATTATTATACTCTGGCGTAACCTGAACAGATGTGCTGTTTGCTATCGCACAGTAAAATTTCTTGGTTTTTTCCTTATATTTTTCCTCAAATAATTTCAGATAATAAATGTAACTCAGTATACCGAGAGCGGCCTTATCATGTTTCAGAGCGAGGAAAGTGACTCCGAACGATCTTGCTGTGGGGGCTAGTAACAACGATTATGACAATTTTATCGTGTTTAAACTTAAGGTGAAAATTTATCATGTTGGAAAAAAAATTATATACCTTGCCCTTGCAATAAGATCGTTTGAAGTGAATGGACATACCTACCTTAGCGAGAAATGGTCGTAAAATATCTATTTATGTGGGACCTAAAATTTTTTACAGTAAGTAGGTATTATACCTACCTACCTACTGTAAATAAATAAAATTTTATAAACAAATATTATTATTTTATTATTAAGAACATTTAACTTAGAGTACGATTACACATCCGTACATGTAAATTCTGCGGGAATTTTGAGAAGTCCTCGCTAAGTGCGCTTTATAAGAACTGTATGCAAATTTGATCAAATTTCTAATTTAGCTGTGTAAGCCAGTCAATCAATTCATATAAAATTGGCATCATGGGAACAAGTATTAATGAATATCAATTAACAGAGTGGTTCCAATATAGATCCTTGCACGACGCCTGAACTAATGGAAACCAACCATTGATATGCCCTGTTCTTTTTTTTCTAAATACTTCTTTAAATTATTCTATCCAACAAGAGATAAATCTTTAAATTTATCACCTCGTTGTGATATAAATGTCGACGACTTAAACAAAGACTATAAACTTGGGATTCTTGTTTTATGCCATGGCCTAGCAACGTGTCAATATCTGAATCTCAATTCAATCACTAAGCCATACAGTTGAACGTGGCCTTCCAGTTTTTTCGAGAGTGTGGACTCTGTCTACCCCGTAAGGGATAGGGACGTGGCTATATTCATGCCAATAAACTCACTGTTTTCCATTTTATATATATTCACGATGAAAATGGTTACATAATTACATTGAGCCCTTTATAGGCGATGTTGAGGTTGATGAATTTCCTGACATGGAATTTGAAGAAAATGAACTTAAAACAGAAGCGAATGATGAAGACAAGATTCAAATGAAATGAAGAGAATGTCTTCTTCTTCATATATTCGCCCACTGCTTGGCATCTCTAATATCTTTCCACCTATCTCTATCGAAGTTAAAAAAAAATCTGTCCCAGGTTGGTTTTTATGTCATCGAACCAGCGGGTTAATGGTCTGCCAGTATTCCTCTATTCAGCTCTTGGTCACCATTCGAGGATGGATTTGCTCCATCGGGTGTCACCACGTCTGCACACATGGCCAGCCCACGCCCACTAAGCGTTGACCTAAATCCACTATTCTGGTGTGCTCGCGAATGGCGGTGTTATGGATCCTGTTCTGAAGAAATATTCTGGCCATAAATTGTTGGGTAACCTTTAATGTAACTAGTAGTGTATTGAGAAAAAAAATCTGTTTAACGTAAAAATAATTTAATTTCTTTAATAAAAACTAAAACAACATATTTACAAACTGGCTAAAGTTGTGCTAAATCTATTCACATATCCGATTTATGTTTGGGGTGGTCATCTGGATGTCCAGTATGGTACTCCTCGTATTTGGGGAATGACTCTGCGCCCCTCAGAGGTGGAGCTGGGAGTGATCCTCCTTCTGTCAACCTCTTTTCTTCTATTTTAGCTGCATTAATCTTCTTTAACTTAGCTACAGCTATGTTTTTTGCTATTTCTTCTTCAGTGGGTGGTTCAGGCCTGAAAATAAGTAAAAATAGGAAGTTATCTCTTCTAGGAATAAGACTGCTGTACCTAGTACAATTTTATTTTTTAGGTCACAATATATTGTTTTCATATTAGTGAAACTGTATATTTTGTTCAATTATTGAGCTTTTATATTGAGTTGTCTGGTAAGACAGACACACAAACATCTTCTGTTAAATTTGTGAACATTAATTGAAATATTTATTTGATAATTTTTAAAAATAAATCCATATTTATTTACTAGGTAAATACTTGAAACATTAGGAAGTTACTCACCTTCTCATCCTTAACCAAGCTTCCCATTCAGCTGGTATAGGATCCTGAAAGTCCAGTCCCTTTGGTGGGTCGTACCAACGTGTGGGCTTCCTTTTGCCCCTACTGGCATCGGCTGGAATCTCAAAATATACATTTCCAATATAGTCTTTACCTGAAAAAAAGTGTGTAAGCTTATGAACTACTATATCTGTCAATATATTGTATAGAAAACAAAGGCTTTTAGCAGCATAGGACTAACCCACATTATTCCCTTGTATTTGCCGTGGTCTAAAAGAATTAATGAAATTTTGTAACACTATTCGCCAGACACCTCTTGTTGGTCCATTGGCCATCTGAAATAATAAAAACAAGTCGAAAAAGATTATAAAATTCAAAACTATTGGAATATATCCAAAGATGATTATTGTATAAATAGTGCGCATCAGGTTCGATTCGAACGTACTATGTACAAAGTCATAGTATTATTCAATAACATACATACATACATACATAGAATCACGCCTCTTTCCCGGAGGGGTAGGCAGAGACTACCTCTTTCCACTTGCCACGATCTCTGCATACTTCCTTCGCTTCATCCACATTCATAACTCTCTTCATACAAGCTCGGCGGTTTCGGGTACGTTTGACCTGACCCTTTACCAGGACGCCCTTAATTTGATCAATTTGTTATTCAATAACAACTTAATTAAATAATACAATAAATAGAAACAAACCTTTTTTACCAGAACAAAAAAATTAATAATATAATTTATAAATATTTATCCTTCTTGTTGACATATTTCATTTGGTTGACTTTGGTTTGGATTGTCACTTGTCATTTTGTTAGAAGTTGATAGTGACAACAGGAAAAACTAAAGACCGTTTAGCCTCGAAATGTCTCTCACAGATTTAAAAAAAATACATTGAAGGTGTCTTTATGTTCATTAAACATCTTTTATAGACTGGAGGCTTACCACGACGTCTTATAGCAGGACCTAAATTGAACTGCACTGTTTTTTCGTACCATGACATCAATTATAAGCAGGCCTGCGGCAGGTCTGCTCAGTAAACCGTTCACCATTTTTTTTGTATAGAGTTTTCCTACCACAACGGCCACTTTTGACAGCAGGAATTGTTTCTTGCTCGTCGCAAATGTCAAATAAAGCGATTCTTAAAAAGTTACTGTAGCTTCTTTGGACATTTTTGGCGTTGTTTTGTAAGATATTCACCAAATGTTCCGTGTTTGTTTCCTAAGGATTTGTAGGATAAAGGGCATTAAAATACATGCAAAGCTATTGTTCAATAAGAATTTGATGAAATACCTATGAATTTTTCAATAAAGTTAAATCTACAGAAGAGTAAGTTGTGTAAACATTAATAACACCCCTAACATTATTGCAAAGATGTGTGACGAGTATGAACTGTTTGAGTTTTTGGAAAGTGATTTCAACGAATCCAGAATGGCAAATAAAAAGAAACGTTTAAGGAACAGAGAAAATAATAATCCTTTTGACTTAGATGAAAATGCTTTCATCAAGGAGTACAGGTATGTAAATGTTCACCTATCAACCGCCTTATGCTCTATTATAAAGAAAGATCTATCTCTCTCTTCTCAACAACATGATAACATAATTACTCGTATCTTACTTATCTAGGTTAACCGCAGACTTGGTGCACAAACTTTGTGAAGAGGAGGAGCCAATAATGGCAAAAAGCTCTAAAAGAGCAACTGATTTAAGCATAGAAACAAAGGTCAATCAAGTTCCATAAAGTACATTATTTTAATAGTAATCCTCTCTTATACAAATATATAAAATTCCCACAGACTTATGAAAGTCGTCAGTTAAAAAGATTAAGGCACGCTTATATATACTTAGCTAATTTTATTTATATTATATCAATAATTAAGTTTGATAACAATATGCCTTTTTTGCCTGCAGATTTTTCAATAAATTTGGTATCCCTGGTGGATGTATTGATTGTACCCATGTTTGCATAGAAAGGCCTAATGAGCATGAAGATAGATATTTCTGTAGAAAGAAAGGCTCAACTCTTAAAACGGGCCACCGCCAGAGAGGTTGGGGAGGGTGGAGGAGGGTTTGTATGACCCCCCCCCCAAGTATTTTTTTTTGCCGGAAGCCCCCCCCTTTTTTATATGAATTTTTGAAAATCTTAAAAATTGCACTAAACAACGCAATATATTTTCGGTTTGTCATTGTAAACTGTGTTAATTTAGTATTAAATAATAAGTTTGTCCATTTAACATGTACAATACATTAATTAATATATTTTAGCACTAAAAATATAGGTAGTCAAAAACTTTGCTTAAAAATAAAAACAAAAAAGACACTAACTATGAAAAGAACGCAATCCGCCGTTTTGGTTATGTGCTACTGTCATTTTATCTACTGACTTTGAAAGTAGCTGTCGGTAAACAGACAGCAGGGGGTGCAGGGGGGCGCAGCCCCCCCGCATGGGGGGGTCGGGGCGCAATGAAAAGAAACAAATTGGTCACAAATCAAACTCGGTTTGGTTAGGTTAGGTTAGGTTGGTGTAAACCACCAAAGCGGAGCGAGCGAAGCGAGCGGAGCGTTCAAACTGAGTAAAAAAGTATAATAGTAAGTATGTATAGGTTAGGTTTAACTCACCTTCGCCCCTTTTATCCCTTCTTACTTTCCCATCTGCCCCCTTGCCCATCTGGCGGTTAATGACCTTTAGCACACTTTTTATATGAAAACTTTAAAAATTCGTAAAAAAAAAAACTATAGGCTTCCGGCAAGAGGGGGTCACGGGAGGGGGGGAGTTACCCCCTCCCCCCTCACCACCCCTCTCCGGCGGTGGCCCGTTTCAAGAGTTTAACCGAAAGAAATTCCATTCTCTAAATGTCAGTTGGTAAATAAACTTTTACATATATCATCACGTCTATATCCCTTACGGGGTAGACAGAGCCAACAGTCTTGAAAAGACTGAAAGGCCACGTTCAGCTATTTGGCTTAATGATAGAATTGAGATTCAAATAGTGACAGGTTGCTAGCCTGTCGCCTAAAAAAGAATCCCTTGTTTGTAAGCCTATCCCTTAGTCGCCTTTTACGACATCCATGGGAAAGAGATGGAGTGGTCCTATTCTTTTTTTTTTATTGGTGCCGGGAACCACACGGCATAATACTAAACCATAATAAACTTTTATTTAATAGTTTTATAGCATAATATATAACACATACAAACATGATCACATCTATGTCCCTTGCGGGGTATTCAGAGCCAACAGTCCCAAAAATACTGATAGGCCGAGATTAATGGTAGATAGAATTGAGATTCAAATAATGGTAGGTTGCTAGTCTATCACCTTAAAAAAAGAATCCCAAATTTATAAGCCTGTCCCTTATTATAATGTAGGTATAATCGAGTAATTTTGAAAAATGTATATTGAATATATACTAAGTACACGTCTACTGGATGCCTTCCTGGGCCCGGGCCAGCCCTAATTCAGGAACAATGTCTATGAACTTTTCATGTTTATGAGTTGGCTAAAACTACTCTCCCATCAATGATTTTCTAATATACATACTTACATTTTTTTTTTCCATTGAACCACTTTAGTAATTTCAAATTTTTCTTATTATTTTTTTTTTTCAGATTTGTGATTCGTATCAACAAATTCTAAGTGTTGATGCGAGTCATCCAGGGTCATTTCATGACTCATTTATATGGAGTCACCATCCTGTATGTTACCATTTGGAAAATTTAGGGTCTGAAGCAACATGGCTTTTAGGTAAGAAAACCTTTGTTGGTGAACTTATTATAGCAAATAATATGAACAATATTGTTTGAAAGATATATTTTTAACACACTTTTAATTAAAACTAGACCAATTAAAAACATGAAATAAAATTTTAAAAGTCAAAAATATTTGTAGGATTCAATTTTAAAATAAAAATGTATCATTAAATTTATATAAAATATGAATGTTCAAATAAAATAAAAAAATAACACGAGTTATAATGTTTATTTCCAGGTGACTCTGGGTACTCACAACGAAGAACGATGATGACACCTATTTTGGATGCAGAACCAGACACACCGGAAGCATATTATACACAAAAGCATGTAAAGGCTAGGAATGTGATAGAAAGAACTATAGGTCTTCTCAAAGCACGTTTCCGGTGTCTCTTGTGCCACAGGGACATGTTGCATTATCAACCACAGGTTGCTGGCTTCATTACAAATGCTTGTGTAATATTGCACAATATTTGTAATGAAAACAACTTGCCTGAAGTAAGGTTGACAGAAGAAGAGCAAGCAAGGGAAGTTGCACAACAACCACCAGTGGAAGCTCTTCATGAACCAGCTGGGCAACACAACATTGAGCTTCAACGTGGTATATCTACACGGCGGGATCTTGTGGCACGTCTCTGGGCTTTTCGCCGTACCTGAAAATCAAAAAATAGAATTTTATTGCAGATTTGTATTCAATAATATTTCGTTTTTAAGAGTAAGTTATAAGTAGCTATGCAGGTAGTTTATGAACAATAATCTTTTTCATTTAATATTCATCAAATTAATATAGTTTTTTTATTGTTATTAAATTAAATTGAATACCAATATTTTATTATGTAAAAGCATAAAAGTACATATTCAATAAGTAAATGTTTATATATATATATAATAAGTAAATGTAAATGTTATGTTATGTTAAGTAAAAGAATTTTACATGAATAATTTAATTTGTAAATTTAATTTTGCTTAGTAATCATCTTTCTTTTTTCTTTTTTAAAAATTGTTCTAGTTTTAATTTTGCTCATTCCAAAATGACATATTTTAAAATAACTTAATAATTATAAAATAAAACATTTTTTTATTTTAAATATATACAAAACATTCTGTAAATTTGCAGAAAAGTGAATATCTCAAAGAAAACTTCAAGTTATTAATGGATTAGCTATACTAATATTATTAAGAGAAATGATTGACATTTTGAAATGGTTTACAGGACCAATTTTGATGAATTTGGCACATTGAATAAATTAATTATTGCTCACCTTCTTCTAATTATAGCCACTAATTCACGGAAGAGACAAATAGCTTCTTGAAGTATTAAACTATTTGCAGCTTCAGTAGCAGCCCTCTGTCGTGCAGCTTCAACTATTTGCACCCTTGCTTCTGCAGCTGTTAAATGAGCACGTCGGCGCCGTCGCCTAGGTTGTGGCGGGGCTTCAGCCTGTACCACACTAGGTACTTCGACGCCGACAGCCTCATCAGAGACAGCTGCTGCGTGGCTTTGTGAAGGATCTGATGATGCAGTAGTAATTTCTACAGCTGCAGGTAGAGAGTCTGCCTCGAAAGAACTAACAGTTTGAGATACCTGAAAATAACAATTGAAATATTCATTCATACAATCACATTCTTATACCATAGGAGTAGACAGAGCTTACAGTCTCAAGAAGACTTAAAGCATTGAATTATTCATTTATCTAATCACATTCTATGACCATAGGAGTAGACAGAGCCAACAGTCTCAAAAGGGCTAAGCCATGCTCAGCTGTATGGCTTTGTAATGTAATCAAATTGTTAAATTTATTATACAAAATACAATCAGTATGGTATATAATTCATCATCACTAGGCTACTATGATATAGTCTATTCACTTAGTTTTATGTACTAGGCGCCTATGACAACACATTTTGAGATCACCGATGCCTTAGTCAATAAATATTAATGTTTTATCTCAATCTAATAAAAATGAAATTGAATACATACAATACACTAGAAGGAACTTCTAACCATTCTTCTGTAATGGATTCGACTTCAATACCTCGAATGCCAGAGGGGCCAGCTTCAGGTTTCATATCATCCTAAAAATAAATGGTTTCATAAATACATATATAACATAACATATATTTTTTGTATTAATTATAATTTGTAGGCTTTAATGTATTTAAGGGATCTTACCTGCAATGGGTTCACCTGCACCGCTGGTAAACCCATGCCATATTCCGCACCAAGGATACTTAAAAATGTTATGTCAATTTCTGTTAGCTCTTCCCCACTTGGCGGGCCCCCCTCCTGTCCTGCTGATGCTCTCTCGAATTGTTCTATTTTTACGTTTTATTTTGGCCTTCAGGTCCATCCAGTACTAAAACAGTTAAAGAACATTTAGGTATAGTTTAAAACTGAGACAATGTAATTAAAAGAGAAAACTCATGGATTGAGTGCCTGTAGGTCAACACACCAGGCAAACTGGTAGGGCTAGAGATTTTAAATTTGCAGGTTTCACTAAATAAGGATTTCCGAAACTTACTGCAAAAGTGAAAATAAAGATTATTGATTTAAGCAGGTGAAGCTGGGAGTAGGATGAAGATGACTCTAAGAAATAAAGGAATCAATGTTTACATACCTTGGTATTATAAGTAAACACTTTCTACTTACGACATTATATAGTTTTCTTGTAAAATAAATAATAGCCTCAAAAGTTAAGAATATTAAAAATCACTGCGATCCGGCAAACTTCTAAAACTGTTGTGAGGTAAGGCGCGTCCACTTAAAAAGCCGTGACAAGTAAAAAAAGGATATTTCAAGTGGTTGCAGAACGGCTCTACACATTAAAAACATTATTTATAACTTAGGGACGAATTTAAAGTTATCGAAAACTTTCAAGTATCACTCAAGTATTCTAGCAGGTACCTACCTACTTTAAATTTATGTGACAGGCCGATTCGTTCGGACGGTCGTTCAAAACCAATTTAAACTAACATTTATTTAATTTATACAAATAAAAGTATTTTATAGCGTGCAACAATGCATTCAGAAAAATTTAGGTTAACTTCATATTTAATTTAATTTATAAGTATTTGTTATCTTTAATTATTATTGTATTATTATGGTATTATTATTTTTATTAGAGGTTTGAACGTTTCTTTATTGACATCTCCACATTGAGCCATAGACAAAATAACCGTTCATCATTCAGCTTAAACCGTTCACCTTATAAGACGTCATGGTAGGAGTTTTGAGCAGGCCTGCTAATAAACTGCCTTAATATTTGAACGGTTCTATAAAAGGTTGTGGTAAGCCTCCTGAACGTAATTTCGAAGTTCCTGCTGGGGTCTATTCTCGAACCTTAAAAAGACTTATCCACTCTTTCTGTCCGTCTCTTTGGTTTATCTGAAGTAAAATGAAAATAAAAATGTTAAGACAAATTTATACCCTGTTGACGTTCTTAAGCTTTCAATGATGTCGAAAGGCTCTTGCATCGCGCCTGCGACTTCGTAGGATTTCGGTTGCACCAACCCAACCCGACTTTCGGTAATTAAAAGCAGTGCACAACTAACCGACTGACCATGTAATTACATGCGACTAGGTATTTCAATGCCTGGATCCAGCATCTCGACTGACAAGGGTGGCGTTGTAGTCCGTCGCCAACTTAGATTAAGATCTACAATGATTGTATCAAGAACCCCATGCCAGTGATCCTAAGCTTATTAGCCTAAAAATCAATCTGTCAATTTCTTTAGTTTATGCCCATTAAAAAAACAAGGGAAAGACTTTGTTTGTTGTCTTCGTCAAACAAGTCAGTTTGTGTTTAATAAATTTATTGCGTTGTTGCCGTTGCAACTTATTTATTTTTTATCTAAGTGTTTAAATTAAATTTTCCACCATGGCGAAAATGGCTTTTCAGCACCAGGCCGGCACGGCAATGGAATGTCTAAGTGTATGTGTTGTGACCACTCCCCGTTTAATATTTTTTTTGAATATTTTCTGATATACAATTTTTTAACTTCAACAGATACCTATAACACTTCAAAAGGAGGCCGGTGTTGACTCTGAGGGCCGTGAAGTCATGAAATGTGGATTTAAAATTGGTGGTGGAATCGACCAAGATTACCGTAAAAGCCCTCAGGGGTATACAGATAATGTAAGTGTTCATTTTGTACTGTGCACAAGTGCTCATTGGTTATTTAAAAATAATAATTATATATAATTCACGTTTCCAGGGTATTTATGTAACTGAGGTACATGAAGGTAGTCCTGCTGCAAAAGCTGGTTTGAGAATGCATGACAAGATATTGCAATGCAATGGATATGATTTTACTATGGTGACACATAAAAAAGCAGTTAGTTACATAAAGAAGCACCCAGTACTAAATCTATTAGTAGCTAGAAAAGGAGTGACATCAACATAATTTAACATAACTAAATCATGACATTTTGAGTTGGATGCAGTTAATTTCTGTGGGTCAAATATTTTATGAAAATGTTTCTCTATTGGAAACAAAGTTTACTTTTTACATTATTTGCTGTTGTTGTTTGTGACTTTACTAATTTAATGATAATGATAACATTGGATAAACATTTCCTTTTAAAATGAGTAAGAGAAATTCACCTTCACATTGTGTATATTGTAAAAATATGGTCTGTTTATTCTTCAAGTTGATGTGTTAATGTTGCACTTATATTTATTTATTAAGATCAATCTTTCAAAACTTTTCACCACTAACAACAGCTATCAAAAAACAAATTTATAACGTGGTAAGACATACAAGTTTAATTGATGAATTTGCATTACTTAATATTCTTGTAAATGATGGTTTACCTAATGCTATGCGTAATATATTTTCCTCTAAAGTGTTGCATGATATTGATTTCAAATAAGTATTTATTGTACTATGTAAGAATTTTTATTTATGACAAATAACTTCTTTGATGCATTTACTCAATATATTTATACTCTGCAGAATTGTACAAAATTAATACCTATTTATGATTTGTTTCACTAGTGAGTTACCATTCATTTGAGAGGACTGTCGTTAATGAAATTTTGATCAAACTTTACAAAACTTTCAATTGTCATAATAAATAATATTAATTTACAGTTTGAATGAATAGAGCTCTTTGCACTCACTCAATATTAATAAAAAATATTATGATGGAATAATTTATAGTTAGTGTAAGTTCATATAATAAGCTGACTTAAATCTGTTTACAATTTGTGTCCTATAAGTTTGTGTATATCAGAACATTACACCTTCAGTTATATTTAGGAAAGTTAGTTAATACTGATACATTTTCAATGATTGTATTGAATTGGAATTTACCAGATCAGAGGCATTCTGGAAAAAGGTCATTCTAGATTACCCGAAACTGATGAGCTTGCATGAACAGAGCTATGAAAGAGGATGAAGCAAGAATTATGCTGGGAAAGTAACAAGTGGAAAGATGTAATCTTTGCCTATCCCTATGGGAAAGTGGCTTGAATTATAAGTATGAACATTACCAACTAATTTCAAGTTATTGTCCTGAAATACTAAAGGGTACTTAATGTTAGACATAAAATAAACATGTTTCTGTGTCTATTTAAAAGTTTTAAAATATTAAGAAAGAATTTTTAACTTACTTAAATAATTTATGCTAAACTGGGTTAGTAGTTAAATACTGTTCTCTTGTTTTAAATCTGTGATTGTCTATGATTTTACTGTTAAGCATGTAATAAATATTAGAAATATATTAATTGGTTGTGGGTATATCTTGTTACATCAGTTTGAGGCATGAAATTCTAAGAATTGATATTATTAAAATATATTTATTGCACATATTATGGGAATAATGCACTGTGCCAAATAGATTTTAAAACACACATTTTATATGAAAGTAAAAATACTTTGATTTTTAACATACTGGGCAGAATTAATGTAGAAGAATAAAATGAAGTGAAGATAAAAATGGCCTAATATGAAACATGTGTAGTAATAAGACTATGTATTTATAAAAGAAATAAACCAGATCACACTACCTAAAGTTCAGCCAAAGAGAATAGAACAAGAAATATTTAGGCAACCAATTATTCTATCAGTCTTGATTATTTCAAGATTTTGTAGGATAGCTTTTAAGATACCATTTTTTACGAAATATGCATTTACAAGATATTTTCTATTAAGCTGTACTTTATTTAATTATAGAAGCTACTGTTTTGATTTTTTGACAACAAGCTTGTAACACCAATGTGTTGCTATACATTTGTTTTTTTACAGCTTTCTTCAACTATATATATGTATATATCTACTATCATTTTGATATTAATTGTTAAATTAATTGTTAAATAGTACCTATAGAATTCTTTACTTATCTTTTTGTCAAAACTGAATTTCATATTTATTTATATTTTCTATTATTTCTTCACATTCTATTATGTTCAATATTACATGAACTTTGCATGAACTATGTAGCACAAACATTTTCGTTTTCATATAAGGAACTCTATTATCAATTTTATGTATTATATTATTATTTATAGAAAGAATAAATGTTATGAAAAATAATGTCTTTTTTTCAACAACACATTTAAAATGAATCTAGAACTTTCATCATCCAACATCTGAACTATACACACAAAATCATGTGGTCCACACACTGCATGTTTTTGTGTGTTAACTTATAAGATGTAGCATATTTAACAAAAAGTATGAACACATTAAATATTTATGACTATTTATTACATAACAACTATAATGAATGACACATTGAAAAATATCAAATTAATTCTTTGCTGGTGGCCAATCCCATTGTCCTTTAGGTGGCTTAGCAATGAGCGGTTCCCATGGTTTCCAGTTCAACATTTTTCTAGCAAGATTTAGTTCATTTTCAGCCTGGATTATTAGTTCTTCAGCTTGACCACAGTTGATTCGCTGCTCAATTTCAAAAACATCTCTGGTCTGAAAGTTTTTAAGTTAAATAAAAAAAATTGTAGACTTTCTCATTTCAATTGAGAGCTAGCTTTTGAAACCTGTTGAGAAATACCTGAGTAAGCACTGCAGCTCTCTCACGGACAATTTGCTCAGTGTATTTTCTGTAGACTGCTTCGGCTGGCATTTTCTGCAGAGTTCTTAAAATCTTGCCATAAAGTGCACCAAGGGTATGGTGTGGATTGGCAGCCACGGCTAATCCAGTTAGCCCAGTAGTCTGTAATCATAATTATTAAATTATGAATTTGCATTGTTTAATTTATAAACCTTTTATCCTAATACGTCACATACCTTTTTTAATAAACCCATTTCTATTCTTTGAAAATATTAGATAACAACACCCCAAAAAAACCCAAGAATTATTAAACTGTCAAAATTTGGATCTAATTTCTCAAATTGACAGTGACATATTTTCACATTTTTTCTAATGTAGTGCCAGTGCGAGATAAGAGATAGTGACTTCTTGGTTACGATAACCATCATCCGAAAGAATACTACTTGTAAGTTTAGCGCTTAAGTTCATTTTCTAATTATTTCTTATTACATATTTATTGGTAAATTAAATCATATTACAAATTATTATTTTTCAATACAGAAAACCGAATCTTCATTAGAGTCTGAATTCAATTTTTATCTTAGTATTTCTCATCACTAGACTAGCTGTCATTCTAGACTATTGCTTGATTTGGTTAAATTTTTTTCATTCATTCAAAAAATATGGTGTTTGAAGGGTGTTTGGTTGAGTTGTTGATGGACGTCTTAAACATAATTTACGTGATATTTTTTGCATGGTATTGATTTGATGCTGATGTTTACGATCGATGATATTAATAATTTCACAACGGAGTTAAAATAATAGTGCCATTAGAAATGTTTATCTGGGAAAATTAGTTTTTGTTCTCATCTCGTCACGCACGTCAGTTCCCTATGGAAATCTGTCAAGATCACGCACATTGACCATGCAAGAACGAAATTGATAACAGTAACAGCAGCTAAAATCCCACCGGATTCTGACGCGAGGTAGGTAAAACAAATCTGATTTAGACCTATGGTTTGAAAAAATACAGGTGTCTTCCCTCGGTGACAACGTTACAGAGTAATACGACCGTAGTAAGTTATTTATTTTATTTGGGGACACCTCATGAAAGGAATCTGTACGATTGTTATAATTGTAATATAAAATTAAAAGAAAGAAAAGTCTATTTAGAGAATGGGTGAGTAGGAGAATAAGTAGCAGTATTTTGATGTTTGATTTTATGTCAAATATGTTATATGTTATGTACTACTATAGTAACACCTAGACATGTATTTTTACCTCTACAGTCTTTATACTTGTCAATTATGTCCACATATAGTATTCAGCTGAATGGTTTCTGAAAGGCACAGAGTAGGGTTGAAACTCTGTGTGAGTGGTAAAAAACTTTAAGAAAACATGCAACATCTTTTATTCATTTCATTTCACCAACCCTCATAAACTCTTTATTTAGAATCGTATATCTAACTGATGTTTTGAGAGATCAGTCTATTCATTCTCTTCAGGTACATAAATATTTTTATTTTTAATTAACCTGTTTTATTTCACTACTTGGCATAGATCTGCTAGAAGTGATTTGTGTATGGATATAATGATGATGAATAGACTAATTTCTTGAATCTTATCTCTTTGAGGCTGTAATGTGAAACTTATGGTGTGCTTTATTTTCACTATGATATTTTCCATTTCTAGTCTAGAAATATTTAATATTTCATTTCACAATATTATGCAATATCTAATATAATAATTCTTCGCAACAGATTGACAAAGTGAGTACCAAGCTAAAATAACTATTGTTAAAATAGCTTAATTCCTTGCAATTTGCAATGTAAAATAGTCTACTCCCCCTGAGGATTTGTAGGATGTGCCTGAAAAAAGTACTAAAAGGGGTTGGTAAATGCATACACCACATAAATCACACCTCTTTCCCAGGGGGGTAGGCAGAGACCACATCTTTCCACTTGCCACAATCCCTGCACACTTCATTCGCTTCATCTACATTCATATTGGTATACAGTTTTATCTTTCCTTTATAAATTACGGCTTCCACCCTTAAATTATGGAGAAGGTTAACAGGTGTGCAAGCAGAAAAAGACTACAACAACAGTTATTGTTAGTAAAAGTGAAGTTAAAAGAAGAAGAGAAAGACATTGCTAAGTCAACATCAGTTGAAGCCAAGAGCTGTGTGTAATGTCGCACTAATTATATTTTAATTAATATTTTGTACTGTGTTGTATTAATGCAAATTAACAATCATTTTTTTTAATTCAGATTGATCTTAATATGGAGACAGTATCGCCAGTGGCTCAGGATGACAGTTCAGGAGCCAATCCAAATAGTGTCAAGAGTGAAGACAGCAGCCCACAACATGAAAGTGGCCGGGGCTCGCCACCGCCCAACTGTGCAATATGTTTAGGCACCTGCAAGAACAAATCCTTCACAGACTCATGTCTACATCAATTCTGCTTTACGTGTCTTCTCACATGGAGTAAAGTAAGTAATTTTTTTACCCCTGATGGAGGAAGAGGGGTGTTATAAGTTTGATGTGTCTGTCTGATTATATATTGTTTTTATAAATAAATTATTTTATTGATAGTCAAAGAATATTGATCTCCTATCAAGTTGATTACACTAGACATTCATTCTTCAAATTTACTGTTCATTGCTAAGCTGTATACTGGATAATTGAAGAACTAATGTTGATGACTGCACCTGGGATCATATTGATTGAATAATTTAAAACATCATACGAAAAAAAGCATATTTGGATTCATGATTTTTAGTATAAGTAATGCAGTCTTAGGTAATGACTAATGAGAACTTGCCTCTCAAGTGTGCAATTTATCTCCACATTTTTCACTGTGATTATCATTTAAATCTTATCAATATTGGACTAGTTTTTAATGTAAATACCCATTTGATTATTTTTGTAGGTCAAAGCAGAGTGTCCCTTATGCAAGCAGAACTTTAAATCAATCATTCACAATGTGCGTTCTAATCATCAATATGAGGAGTATATGGTGGAACAGAGGGAGACGGAAGAGGACACCATCGCTAGATTTGATATTGACAATACGATAACACAAGCCACAAGGCGCTTTAGATACAGGTATCATGTTCTTTCTTTGCTTATTTTTGTAATTTGTTGTGAACACCTATTGCACTGGACATGGGAGTTAGGGAGTAACTTTATTTAGTTTGAATGTCAATTGATTCTCAGATTTAAGTTAATTGATTGAAGTAAAAATATTGAGGGAACTTGAATTTTCATGTAACTTAGTGATTAACTATGTCCATGCTGGCCTAAGTTACTATGTTTATTACAAAGTTAGACGCAACTAAGACTATTTAAAGCCAGGATGATGATTTTAGAAGCAGACTTTATGTTCCACATATGTAAAACCAATTTAACATGCAAAGATGAGAGGATATTTATTAAGTCTGGTTTGCTATAATAAATATAAATTTTTACCAACATATTGTCCTAAGTAGACTAATATATCAGTGAAACAGTAGATGCAACAGTCAGCAACTGGAACCTGTCATATCATATGCACAATTGACCTGCACCTTCAATGAAGCAGATGAGTCAAATTAATATTGTTTGTACCCAGATATTCGAACAATTGCTACCAAAAAATATGCTAGTATAACCTGATGACGGAAAATTATCAATAGTTTTTATCACCATGACGTGTGGTTCCCGGCACCAATACAAAAAAGAATAGGACCACTCCATCTCTTACCCATGGATGTCGTAAAAAGCGACTAAGAGGTAGGCTTATAAACTTGGAATTCTTCTTTTAGGCGATGGGCTAGCAACCTGTCACTATTTGAATCTCAATTCTATCTTAAAGCCAAATAGCTGAACATGGCCTAACAAGTCTTAACAAGACTGTTGGTTCTGTCTACCCTGCAATGGATATAGACGTGATTATATGTATGTATATGTTTTTGTCACCATTAAGACATAGGACGATATCGTCTTTCAGGACAACGCTAACACTGCCGCGTCGCGACTCGCTGGCGATCCAGCAGCTGCTGCTGCAGGCGGCGGCGCCGCTGCCCCCGCGCGGGCCGCGGCGCCGCTCGCCCGGCTCGTTCCGGCGCACCGTGTACAGGCACAACCTGTACGCCAGGCCGCTGCCCGACTTCACCGGCCGGTTCAGGGACTGCTCGCCTCAGTTCTACAGGTATGATACCGAATAGAATTGAACCTAGCTAGTTGTAAATAAATGAACCTGCTTACTGTATCAAAATTATAATTTTACTAAAGAAAGTATTTGACAAGTGGAGGAATAATTTCATCAGTCGTCATAACTATAGTTAGTAGGATTTTGCTTCTTAATTGATTTTTTTTATAATGACATTTTAATTTTAAGTAAAAGATTAAGGTGATAAAATATCTACTTGCTTAAGTCAAATTTCTCTTTATTAAAGGTACAATGACACCCAGATGCATCGATTAGTGCCTTGGCTCAATCGAGAACTCCACTACTTATTGAATGAAAATATAGGACACATTTCATATGTGATAACACGTATATTAGAATTACTTCCGCAGTACCACATCAACTCACCAGAATTTAGAGCCGCTGTGCAGCCTTATTTTAGAGATAGAACGGAACATTTTCTCCACGAGCTATACTGCTTCGCCTCCACACCTTACGATATGACGGGCTACGACCGCAACGTCCAGTACACCACAGACACCAGAATATCTACCATGATCAACGAAGTAATTTCCAGCTCTGAATCTGACGCCAGTGTTGATTCAGACATCGTTATGGTGTCGAGTTCAGAGCCCGCGGAGGCTCCTCCCGGCCCCTCTAGAGTAGCCGGCCCTTCTAGAGTCCCACAGCCCGTTTATCCCCATAATTACATAGCGGAGCCGAGCGTGATTCCCATCGAGACCATATCGCATTCTGATACGGACGACGACTCATCCGAAGTGATGGTCGTAGGCTACATCAAACCACCGCAAGACCGAACGCCGGAAGTCGTCGACTTGCTCGGTTCGGATAGCGACGTGATAGTTCAGGACACCACGCCGCCGCCGCAGCCGGCTCCCAGCGCGGAGCAGGAGCCCGGCGCGGGCTCGCTCGTCAAGCTGATCCTCAAACGGCACATGGCGGCCAACGAGGACTCCAGCGACAACGACAGCACGTACCGGCCGCGGCCGCGCTCGCGGCGGCGGCGGCGCTCCGGCGACACCGCCACCACCAGCGACACGTGGCGCTCCACGCCCGAGCCGCCGCGCGAGCCCTGGCTGCCGCAGCTGGCCCAACTCGGCAACTCCACCAGCGACAGCATGTCCTCCGGAACCGCCACCACCCCCTCCTCCAAGTCGTCGAGCGAAGCCCTCTTCACCGACTACTCCAGCTCGTCCTCCCTATCCAGTGACGACAGAAGAAGTAGACCTGTCAAAAAGAAAACTAAGAGAAAGAGCCGCAGGGAGACCGCCTCTAAAGAAAAAAAGAAAAGTAAAAAACGAACTTCGCGTCCACGTAAAGATAAGGTTGGGGTAGATAAAGATAAAAAGAGTAAACGTAAAACTAGTTCGGGGAAAGGTGTTAAATCGTCAAAGAAACATGCTTTGCCCGAAGCTGGTGCTCCAGAAGAACGGCCGCCAGTCACGGAAGAGCAGCCTAGTACTAGTGGCACGTCTAATAGCCATAAAAGTCGGAGCGACCGCAAAAGAAGACGCTCGAGTCGTTCGAGCCGCGAGAATAAAAGACTGAAAAGTGTTGTAAATGTAATTAATAAGAAAACGTTAGAAGAGCCAAGTTCGAGTTCGACGTCATTAAGTAGTGCTGTGATTAATCCTAACTCTACCTCTGTCAATCCCAGCAGTACGCCTCCGTTAGACGTGGATTTACCTGAACTGCAGTCCAGTTCTGTAGCCGTAGCAACAAATGACTACACAGATTCAGACTGTGATGACCTTCCTCTGAATTTATCAGTGCAAAAAACATTTCATTACTTGTAGCCCGCCACTGCTACTGAAATGTGATATGTAGAATAAAAAATATTACAAGTGCCAGAAAACCAAATCGGGAATGCAACTGCTGGCACAGCCGTGTATAAACATGTTTGTATGTTTCTTGAATTGGATTCGGAATATTTATTGTATTAATTGTACATGATGATCTTTTGTTTGTATAAAAATATATATTGTACTTTCATTTGTTGAAGTATTTTTATAAATTGCGTTCACAATAGGAAGTTTAGTTCGTAGTAATTATTATATAGCTCACTTACACCATACCATACCTAAGATGTCAAGTGAGTTTCTTTTTAAGGCTGTTGATTCTCGATGTGTAGTTAACTCATGGGTTAGAAAAGAGGAACTGTCGGTAGACAGTCACATGTTGATATTTATTTGGTTCGATGATGTTTGCTGACTTTACGGTGTGTAAGTGAGCTAGCATAAGCGGCATTTAAAACAGCGACCAACCCTTGTGATTTGACGCCATATTTAAATAAGGAATACTATTGATTCCTATTGTAAAATTATGAGAGATAGTTGCAGTGTACAGTCTGCTTAAGTTTTAGAACAATATTGTCGTTTATGATTCCACACAGTACCAGTAGCGTGCTTATAGGTTCTAAGGAAATACCAACAGATTGGTTCTGTGGTTTATATCTTGTAATTTCGGCGAAATTAATGATTTGTTTTAATGTTTGTAGTGTATTTGAATTATATAATAATTTAAATTGAAATATTGATTACAGTTTATTAATGAACCAGGCATACCTTTTATTATTTGTTAGCATAATTTTTGCCACTAGCCAATCATGAAATTGGCTATCAAAAGTTATATTTAAATTACCTCCAGAGTGGATTAACGAATAGAAGAAGGGGAATAGTCTCCGGTCTGTGTACTTATTAAAACAGTTAAAAGACGTGCACAGGATGGCGAAAGAAGCGGCATGCGGCGGCAAGCGAATATAAAAAGTGATAAATATATATATACGGGACAAACTACACAGACTGAGTTAGCATCAAAGTAAGTTTGAAACTTGTGTAACGAGATACTTACTCAACGATACTATATTTTACTGATAATTAATACTTATATGGATAAACATCCAAGACCCAGGCCAATAAGAAAAAGTTAATTTCTTATAATGAGCCCGGATTCGAACCCGGGACCTCAAATGTCACACTCAACGCGCACTACCGCTGCGCCAAAGAGTCCGTCGATGACACAGTGATTGGTTCGCCAGCGATACTCTTCTATAAAGCGACTGACGCTACAACTAGAAAACACGTAATGTTTCCAGATAGAAATCTCATAAATAGTCGATAGAATTCAAAAAATAAAACTGCGTGTGATAAGTTCTTATTTACAGGAAATGTAGATGTCTTCTTCCTTCTGGCGTCAGACCCGGTTACTTCGTCACCACTCCGGAGAGGAGCCCGGGGTTCGCCTTTAACCATATATCCGGAATTGGGTTAGTCAGGTTTTTACACGAAGCGAATCTCGTCTGACCTCCACAACCTTTGCAGGGGAACCTAAGTCACGCCGGTTTCCTCACGATGATTTCCCTCATTTTAGTGAGCATCGGTTAACTCAAACTAATGTACATAAATCCTATGTAGATGAGTCTTTGGTGGGACGTGGCCGAGGTAGGATTTGAACCATACTCATTACTTGCACATTTTACCATTTTACCAAGGCGGGTTCTAAATATTGTTTTAATTCTACTTATGTTGTATACTTAAAATTGTGAAAACATTTTATATTTATTGCCAAAAAATTTTAAAGGCATGCCTTGTGTTCACAATGTACTACGACAAATGTAAAGTGTTTCTAGCCTTTTTTTTTGTTTCTTCCTTGCATATTTTTCTGTTTATTGAAAGACTTATTTTAAATGTAAATATGAATTAAAATACATTGTACAGCCAAAAGCACATTAACAAAATCAAATCTTAAATATTTATACAAAAAAGGCTTCATAGAAAAGGATTATACTTTTCTGATTATCGTTGAGGTAGGTAACCTTTCTAGACCAGTGGTACCTACATTACAAATCAGTCCATATAAATTATCATATGTATCTGCTTTGGGTAAATTAGATTCGAAGAAATGCTTTATGCAATTGACTGTACGATATATGAATGGTTTGTTGTAGGCTTCCTTTTTGTAACCAATCATGAACGAATTATGTCCTTGAAGAACAATAAGTACTTTATGGCATGTTACCGTGGCTGGAATGGTTTGTAATAAATGTACAATATTCAATAATACTGTCTCTCATTTACAAACCCCAATTGGAAATACTGTCATTTGCGTAATGGAAATAAGAAATAAAAGTAAATATTTATATATTATTGCAATATATTTTCTCTTTTTTTCCATAAAATATAACTTACAATTCGTCGAATACAGAACTTGATTGGTAATCGTATTTAAATATTGTACATACGAATACAACTTGACAAAAAGGGGACTGAAGTGGTGCAGATTGAACTTAATTTAAAAAAGTAATAATGTCATAGACAATTAAAAAAGAAATAAGAAAGAAATGAGTATAAGCAAGTGGAAACATGAAATCTTTATCGTATAACCCCGAAATAATGTATAAATTTTATTTTCGTTTAATAAGACCATATCAGTTTGAGGCACGTTTTGCCAAGCTGTACATCTTATTTATTTTTTAAAACCATTATTATTTATTAATTATAATTCGAAATCAAGTTCTATACATCGGCATATCTTACAATGTTAGGTAACAATACACATTATATGCGATGGTAACGCGTTTACACGTTATGGCTACAGATGTACTTTGTGCTGTCTTCATATACCTAGTTGATAAAAGCGATTTTATCTCGGGAGAAATTAAAACACATGAATATTAAATAATTATGCGATTTGAAAAAAAGTAAAACTTATTATTTTGATTATACATTCACGCATCACTTGTTCAGTAATGTGTAAAATTACTATTATAGAAAATATCATAACATTCACATTAGTAAAATTGCAATTATGGGCCTGATCTTAGTTTTAGAACTTATAAATAAAATTGTTTCCTTTAAATTAAATCAAAATTTAACTTACAATATGTCAAAGCTTTCAATCCACTGCGTTAACATTAGACATTTTAAAAAATCCAGTTATTACAATGCAGGCACTTAATAACGTAAATCGCCAGGTATATTATTTTCTTCCTCCAAGATTAAAGCGCTTAATTATATAACATGATAAGGCAACAACATTGCGGGGTAATAAGGCGGTTTACAAACTATTCCACCTCTTACTTAATTTTATTAAGCAATCTTTCTATTACTGGTGTGCTACACACGTCAATCACAAATAAGGTCCACACTAGATAAATCTCCTAAGCTTCATAAACATGATAAAAATTTTGTACATACATAATTCTATTCAACACACAAACATATAGCTCACGCGAAAAATCTGAGCAAAAAAATGAACGCCACATATAGATGGACGGTATAGAAGACCTTACACTACGGGTACAAATAGGTTTTTGTTTAATATTTTGGTACAATAAAGACCGGCTTCACTTAAATATTGCTCTTTAGGCCTTACCTAATGGCTACTATGGAAAACTAGACGAGTTTCAAACGAACAAGATTTTGAACTGAGTGGCCAAAACTGTTCAAATTTATTAGGGCAGTTAAAATCACAAAACCAAGCAAATCATTTATAAGCACCAATATTTTCTCAATATTTGATATAAAGATGCATGTTTAAATAGTAAAAGATATTAGAGAATTTTTAAACTAATTTGAATTAAGATGATTTTGTTAAAAACAAAACATTTACATGATTTGTATGTAAACTTGCATAATATAGGACAGGATTATTATACAAAATCTAGTGAAATTCAGCATAACACATAAGGCTAGGCAGTCACATTCATAAACTTATAGAAGATAAAAGAATATTTTAAAATTTAAAAAACATTTATGATTGTACGTAAAAGGGAAATCAATAGCTATTTCTTATTGATTTCCCTTTTAGGATGCAATTTTTAACGTGGTAATAATAAAACCGCTAAGAGTGATCTTCGTTCGAAAGCATGTGATTTTGATTGAAAATAATACTCTTACCTCGAAATTAATCAACCCACGTATACTATCAATAAAATAAGCTATAAATACTTACATAATAATGGTTTTTTTTTCTTGAAATAATTATTTCACGTAATAAATTTAATATATTTGATATACAATACAATTTAATGTTTACGTGATCTTATTGAAAATACAATAAAATAAATATCGATTTATGTAAACCCATTGTCCAAAGGCAAAGCGATAAAAATCCGTTTAGCTACTCCATATAGCGCCTGAAAACTAGTTATACTATTATGTATACTTCGAAAAAATAAAGATCATAGCATACTTACTACTTTTATAAGAAGGATAGGTATATATACCTACTTTATCATCACGCAAATCAAGTTATCAAAGTATACGCGTGAATTTACGTCCTACATCGTAATCGAGATAACATTATCTATGCACTAATTGCACTTCCCTGAAAAATATTTATTTCATATTGCTTTTTTTGCGTGGGTTCGTACTTCGTGTGAATGTAAGACTTTAATTAATTTGAGCATGAAATTGATCGTTCAGTTTTGATGAAGAAACAAAAGCTATACCGTTATGTAGGTATTTGTAAAAAGAAAAAAAAAGCCATTAAAGTCATTGAGATCTGCAGAATCACACAAGTTATAAGTAGAGCAATTTTAAAACGTATTGAATACCCAAATTACTGGCGAAAGGTACCAAGCTGTCGGTCGAATGATGAATTCATAAAATTGTGTCCTAGTTGACATTTTAAAAATCCAACCATAACTTTGAATACTCGTGTTAGTAGGCTACCTGTCCATTCACGTGTATCTAGGCAAGGGGAGCGGGGATACGAGAAAATATTGACCAACAGGATTGCATAAAATCTCCGTTCAACAATCCTATTGGTCAATATTCCCTCGCTTCTTCGACAGACAGCCTTAATCGCCTAAAATACCATGTTATATGTACTTATTTTATGTGGTTGCAATTAGTGCTGCAGACTAGTTCACAATTACGTGACTGTTTCATGAATGTAGACTGGGGGTTACTGTTGATTATAACGGGTTCACTTCCACGACGGTGCTCATATGCTGCGGATGAGGTTTGAACTCCACTACTTCTTTCCACACTAACTCTGAAAACGAAATAATGGGTTTATTTTTTATGCTTTCGAAATTGCATATATTTGCACATTCTTAACAAAATTATCTGGCAAAAATATACATACATACATATAATCACGTCTATATCCCTTGCGGGGTAGACAGAGCCAATCGTCTTAAAAATATTGATAGGCCATGTTCAGCTGTTTGGCTTACTGATAGGATTGAGATTCATATAAAGTGACAGGTTGCTAGCCCGTCGCCTAAAAGAAGAATCAGTCGCATTTTACGACATCCATGGGAAATAGATGGACTAGTCCTATTCTACAGCCGGGAAACACTCGGCACACAAATATACAAAGCAAAAATATACTGCTAGGTATTGGCGCGTGAAGTATCTTAATTAGAATAAGGGTCATTAACATTACCCTTATTCTTATTAAGGTCGTAGAAATAGACTAGTAATATCCCGCTTTCAAGGTAGAAATATTTAGGTGACCTGCAGATGACTTCAACTGATGACTTCATGGTGATTAAAAGGCTCACCCTTCCACTTGTCGACGGGCAGCTCCATGTCTTCGAAGCTCTCGTCGTAGGGCGTGGTCTCTGGCTCGTCGGTGAAATCTTTTTACAGGCGCACAAATGCACTGCGGTATTGTTTGTACAGGAGAAACCTTAGGGCTATTGACATAAGGCTCACCCTTCCACTTGTCTTCAAAGCTCTCGTCGTAGGGCGTGGACTCTGGCCCGTCGGTGAAATCTTAAGGCGCACAAATGCACTGCGGTATTGTTTGTACAACCTTAAGGCTATTGACATAAGGCTCACCCTTCCACTTGTCGACGGGCAGCTCCATGTCTTCGAAGCTCTCGTCGTAGGCCGTGGACTCTGGCTCGTCGGTCGGATCCGCGTACTGGGCCACATATTCGTGCGCTAAAGCTTCTTCAGCCGTGATTCGCCTAGGATGCAGAAGTGGATAACTTTATTCTCAAAATAGTTAAATAGTTCTAAACGGGTCAAATGACACAGATTGAGTTAGTCTCGAAGTAAGTTCGAGACTTGTGTCACGAGATACTAACTCAACGATACTATAATTTATAATAAATACTTATATAAATAAACATCGAAGAGCAAGGCCAATTAAAAAAAGTTCAGTTCTTAATTGTTCGGCCGGGATTCAAATTCAAATGACTTTTATCTGGTCTGCCAAGGTCTGGCCCATTGTTCACTGTTGACTTATCATCTCTCTCTTTCTATCACATCGAATAACCAAAATGTTAGAAAAAGCAAATAAACAAGACCTTATCAAGCTTCGTGAAAAAGTTTGCCAGCTATTCTCATCAGACTGAGCAATTTTTTTTCCTTAGATTGGTCTATTTGTTCGTACTTTTACCGACAATAGCAAGTAAATAAAAAGAATTGCGTGCCAACCTTCACCTGAACAAGTACAATCAGCTGTTGACAAACTAATTATATATTAGAGCTCATAACTATTAATATATGCACATATGGTTGGAATTTCAATACAAAGGTGATTCATAGTTTTATTGAAATTTCGACGACAACAATGAAGCCGCGAAAGGTGAAAAGGCATATATCTCCGTACTCTACTGTACCGTGAAGTTTAAAGAGAGGCATAATCGTATAATTTGTCAAACATGGATGTTTAAAATAGTGTAACGTTTCACAAAAATAATAAACAGTTTTTCATCTACTCATGTAGGGCATGCTTATATCATAATAATACGTTAAGTGATAATAGTAAGAATTTTGTTAAGATATGTTGTAAAATAAAATAACTACCAACTTTTCGTTGCTAATATGAAAGAAGAAATCAAAAACAATGGCACATAACAGATTTCAAATTTTCTATAAATTAGTGCAGTGGTTTCGGTTTGGGCTTGGCTCTCATATTTACGAGAGAGAACAAAATATTTGTTTACAATTAAACTTATTTTAGCAAGATTAGTTTATGCATATAACATTTTTAAACCACTTTAAGACCACGAATCATCTTTCTTATTCACATAAAGTAAACTTACTTATCAGCATCAAGCTCCAACATTCTCTCTAGTAAGTGGATGGCGAGCGGGCTGGCGCCGCGGAACACCTCGCGGAAGTCCCGCTTGTTCAGCCGAGGCAAGCTCTTGATGTAATTTCTAGCCTGCAGCAGGAAATTTATTTCTTACACTTTATTAAATTTTAAATACCATAGGACCTATTCATACACTCACTAGAGTTCACCCGCGGTTCCCAAGTGAAACGAAAAATCCCGCTTATTTCTGCTCCCGCTGGAATTGTATGTACTCTTACCTAATGAATGGGAGACCTAAAAACTGAAAACATATTTTCGGTTCAATAACATCCCAGTATCCGGTATTTATATATATCGCTATCCAGTATAGTATCAAATCTATATGGAGAAAAAATAAAGAATTTATTTATTACTACATGATTTTGTGTGCAATGAAATAAACACGCGGATTTCTCCATATCAACATGTTGTGGACCGCTGTTCATTGTTTTTTTTAACCCTTTTACTGCTATTAAGTACCTACTTATTAAAATAATTGCCGTTATAAAACACCTAAATATTATAGAAGCTTTGAAAAGTTTTACATATGTTTTAAAGTTTCATAAAGAGTCCTATGATGACGGAACAACCACCCTATACAAAACAAGAACACGTACAATAACAACACGTAAATAAAGCATGACGCTCACTCAAGTAACAAAGTCAAACGATCATTACTGTGAATATACATACATTACATTTATGCAATGGACGTAACATTTACATAAATCTTTTTATTCAACTGCCACCATGGTAAAATATCGGATGCATCTAACATGCCACTTAGATCATTCCCAATAATTCCTACATCTTATTAATAGTTTATTGAAGCCGACTAAGACTGTGTTGGAGAATGCGGCCTGCCGCATTCTTTGCATTTCCTGATAAATGCAATGTCGTATTAAACTATTCATTGATCAATATTCGCTCTATTATGTACACGTTTTCATTAAATTATTATGCAAGAAACCCATAAGCGGTATAAAGTTATAATTCATTCAATTGCAAAATTGTTTAATGTGGACTAGTAAAGCGTTTGAAATCATCACTCTTTTTAATATACAGATATAATTTAGTATTTTTTATTGTAATTTTTCTGTTAACTGCCAGTGAATATGTAATTAAAGTGTTTGTAATCGTCACTCGGTTTCACTGACCTCCACCTAGTGCTCTGTTTCAATAGAAAGAAATTTAGTTTTTTTAAATATTATATTTGTGTCAACTGCCAGCATTTGTGTGTTAAATTTTAATTGCGTTTGTTATATAGCTTACCTCTTCACTAATGATCTTATCAATAGTCTCTTGCTCAGGATTTCCGCACAAAAACAAAATCCTTGTGAGGTGATCAATATCTGACGCACAAATGTTAAGGTTACACAAGCACCAAACTTACACAAGCGACGTAACTATGTACAATATAGACATATCCACAGAACGAAAGCATGTTAATGCGAAGCTTTATTACAGGAAAATAATCCATTTTCTGAACCTAGATAATATGGATCTGCATGCATACCGCTAGATCATAAAAAATATGTATTGGATATACCTGTTATTTAAAATGCTAATTGTAACTGGTTACGGTTTTGTTTTCGTCATATGAAACCAGTTAGCGAAGAATTATTTCTTGAAGACTGCCGTTAGAAAGCCCGTATTTAACTCCGGGTGTTAAAACTTGTACTAAATCTACTAACATCTCAATTTTGTGCTGTAATCTATACTAATATCATAAAGCTGAAGAGTTTGTTTGTTTGACCGCGCTAATCTCAGGAACTCGTTTGAATTGAAAAATTCTTTTTGTGTTGAATAGACCATTTATCGAGGAAGGATTTAGGCTATGTTACATCACGCTGCAACTATTAGGAGCGAAGAAACAATGGAAAATGTGAAAAAAAAACTTGAGGGCTTCAATGATGCCCAAAATAACTATTACACGCGGACGGAGTCGCGGGCACAGCTAGTTATAAAGATAAGGGGTAAAATTAAAGGATTAAATATCAGAATCTCCAAAGGTTTCTATATAAAAAAGGATATCAAAAAATTTTGCAAATCTTGCGTTATGCATGCAAAACAAACACAAATAGTCGATAAAAAGTACTAATAAAATTATCATGTATCAAAACGCAAAGGAATTTTATCTACTTACAGACTCCGAGGAAATCTTGGCCATGAATTCCTGTGGCGGTGTACCGAGGACTTCCATGATCAAATTCAATTGATGGATATCTGTCTCGTCCATTAAGGTTGAAAGCCAACAAGGTCATATTACAAGCTATTATAATGCTAACATACAATAAATGGAATACCATAGACTGAAAGATGGCTGAAATATGAAAATAAGGCAATTTATCAAACATGCAGGTACGTTTTCGTGCTGTATTGTGCGTATTTTTTATCTGTCTGATCTAGAATAAATAGGAATTTTGTGAAACGAACTTTATGGTGATACAAATAGAGTAGCAAATCAATGTTTATTAATTTAATACCTCAGAACTATTTGATTTATAATCAATATCAACTTTTTACTAAAAACACAATGCACAATTGTTGATTCAACAGATAAAATATACTATACATATATGATAAAATATACACTTAATATATTTTTCATAACTTGTACAATGGGCACATAAGTTGATGAGGGAAAATATGAGACACGTATGGCTGGCCGCCATTTTGATTCAACTTATATGCCGAGTATTACAAAGATAAACAACATTTAGAGACAACATCAACTGGAAAGGATACGGTCAGTGCCCGGGAAGAGTGTCCTGCCAGTCAGCAGTTCAGCCATGATGCAACCGACTGACCATATGTCAACTGTTTGGTTATAGTGCATCCAATTCAGCATGATCTCTGGGGCCCTGTACCATCTGTTAGGGAATTGTTTGTTAACAATATATTTGTTTGATAAAAAAGGTGATATAGTAGAGAAAAAAGATCTAATGCTGTGGAACATCAATATAAATGTATGTTTTAGGCAACTGAAAGATAAACATTAATACTCGTATGTGCCATAACCTTTTACAGCTGATCACTTATATGCTCTCAAAAACCCTTTCGGCAAGGACGTCATGTGTGTGATCATGTTTCTATAAATAATACAGGTATTAAACATGTCCATTACATACGAATATTTTATCTCCGTCCTTCTGAATAGTTTTGCAATGAACTGATCATTGGAACAGGATTCACAGAGTGATAGTCGCTAGTTACGTAAAATAATGTTTGTGATATTTTTTTTCATTCTTGACAAATACATTGTAAGACAGGTAAATGCATTGTAAGACATTCTTAACAGATTATTAGAAAGTGTAATCAAGGATTTATTAATTTATATGCAAGTCATGTCTAGTCATGACCAGAAGTGGAAAAGCATTTAATAAAGTTAAATTGTTTGATATTGAGACTCTACAATCTGCTCTTTTTCGGTATACACAAAACTTAGGTAGTAGGTGGAACTATTTAGTTATTTGGTGGGTATAACAAGCTATGAACTTATAATCTTAATAAAAATAAATAAATACCTTGTGGCTACATAGCCAGTCATTTCTGTTTCAGTGGGTCTGGCTAGACCAAAGTCTAATATTTTCAGCTCACAATCTTCATTGACTGCAATATTTGAGGGTTTAAGATCCTAGAAATAAAACAATTCTTGGATTACTACAGATATCTATACTATACTCTATATCCCTTGCGAGGCAGACAGAGCCAACAGTTTTGAAAAGACTGATAGGCCAAGTTCAGGTGTTTGTCTTAATGGTAGAGTTGAGATTCATTAGTGCCAGGTTGCAAGCCCATCACCTAGAAGAAGAATCTCAAATTTATAGGCTTATTCCTAAGTGTGAGATTCTTAAAGTCATATTACTTCAAGTGATAACACATTTACTCAAAATTTCTTGGCCATTTGTAACACTGATGCATTTTATTTTTACATTGTTAACATACAGAAACATTTTAACTAGCCCATACAATAGTTCTGGAGTTAAGCACATGTAGAATTACAACAGCCATTTTTCTTAAATTCTTATCTTTCTATTATTGCTTCATCACACCCAGTATATTTTTAAAAATATATAATGAATACCAACTTTTTCTTGTTGATATTGATAGACCTTTATCTCATCAATGTATTTCCCCAATTGATACTTCTATGTTCTTTGCAAAATCAGTGATTGATTATATACCTGGATCAGAGATGTACCTACATTATTACAAGAAAACATACCCTGTGTATAATACCCGCTGAGTGAATATACTTTAATCCCCGTAGGATCTGATAGACTAGAAATTGCACATGGTCATCAGAGAGTTTTTGTGTGCGGATGATGTTGTTCAAGTCCGCACCCATCAGGTGCGTCACCAGGTATACCTGCTGGAACTCTTCTATTGTTTTCTCGGGACTGAACACATCCAGCAAACCTATGTAAATAATAATAGGATTTTTTTATAATCTATTACTAGCTATGTAATTAGAAATCTTGAGAGCTTATTTATGCATAACTAATAGTAAAATATTTATAATAACAAACCAGAATACCTTTTTTCAAATAAGAACTGTGGATTTAAGAGAAAAAGTTAATGTAATTGAAACAAATTATCTGCATTAAAGACAATTTATAATTGTGTTGTTTATTAACATAAATTAATCCATAACATTGATAACTTTAGATTCCACTAAATCTATATGTTGACATAATATCTTTATCAGAACAACTATCAATCAATAGATTGACATAAACATTTGCCATTCAATTTATTGTTGATATTTTAAATTAACATGTAAACTCAACTCAACTCTAATATATACTATAACTAGAGGCCGCCCGCGACTTCGTCCGCATGGAAACCCTATCAATCCCGCGGGAACTCTGGGATAAAAAGTAGCCTATGTGTTATTCTGGGTCTTCAGCTACCTACATACCAAATTTCATGGTAATCGGTTCAGTAGTTTTTGCGTGAAAGAGTAACAAACATCCATACAAACTTTCGCCTTTATAATAGTATATACTATAATTTACAAATAAAACACCTACCAATAACATTCTCATGATTCATGTGCTTCAACATGCGAAGCTCACGGTATGTCCGCTTTGCATGTACCGCTGATTGGAAAGGTCGCGCCAACTTCTTGATGGCAACTTTCATATTATGCAGCGTATCCACAGCGGCGCTGTAGGCAAAATAGACATACCTTTACCAGTCCGCCCACGCAACTCGGCCATTGCACTATTGCAACATACACTACATTATAGAAAATCATATAATAGACTTTGAATAACAAAAATAAATACTGGCAAAATGCCTACAATACTTCCTAAATAAATACATACCAAACTTGACCGTAAGCGCCTGATCCTACAGGTGTTAAAGATTGGTATCGTTCTGGCACTATCCATTCTGTCTTGTTAATATCCACCTTGTGAAATTTAGGCATATTGTAGCTTTAAGAAATTTTAATTTTTAACTAAAACTAACAATGTTTTCGCCGTGCAAATTCACTAGAATTTATGAAAACTATTTTTTGTACTACGTTAATCAATCTCGCAAAACTCCAATCCAAGACGAAGATCTGCCGCAAAAGTAAAATGAAATGAATGAAGTTTGTACATAATTTCTTGACGTTGACATTTAATTTGTATCATAATCGATTACGAAACCAAGAAATCGAGTTTTTGTGATCGAAGTGAAACGCAGTAAAATATTAAAAAAATGCCAATTCTTTATGTAATGTCAAAAATAAAACGTCAACGTCATTTACAACTTACCAATCTTAGACAATTTAGTATTATCTGTGCCTACAAATGTTTTCCAATTTTTAGAAAATAATTGGAATAATTTGTTGAATCGAAAAGAAATATAACCGAAATGGCTCAAACAGCGGGTGTGAAGCCTATGACCATTGCTGGCCGTGTGGCCATTGAAAGAGAAAGATGTTTGGGCATGACTGATGCAGAGAGAGCCTGGCGTAAACAGTGGCTAAAAGACCAAATCTTAGCTCCTCATGAACCCGTGCATGTAGAAGAATACTGGAGGGAACGCATCAATCCTATCCGCCGTTTCTATCGCAAGCCCCTGGATACGCTCTTCAATATGCTTATGCCAGCCCTGGTATGATTACATAACTTCATAATAACCTCAAGCAAAACAAATTCACTAGGAAATAATAATAATATTTTTTTTTTTACAATTGTATTTCAGGGCCAGGAACGCGCTATAAACTATAGATATCTTACTGGGAAATTTTGTATGTTGGCTGTTGGAGTATTTGCCACACATTATTATTTCAAATACAATGGAAATGTGAGTATATTTAAATTTTCATTACCCATTTATTGTCCATATCTTTAAATAAATCACTGCTAAAATAGTGAAATGTAATAAAATGTAATAGTGAAATGTAAACAAATTCAGCTCCCAAATTTCTATTGGATACGTAAATAATAAATAATATAAAGAAATAAAAATAAAATTTACATTCTTTATCTTTCACATTCAGGACTGGACAAAACAAGGAGGTTGGAGAGTTATGAAGACCAAACCGACAGTTCTTCCCGGACAGCCTGGATTCCCATTCAAATCTGAGCGTAAGGAACATGCAGACTATGCTGACAGGGGTTTCAAGAAGTCAGCTCTATATTGTTAATTTGGTTTAAAAATATCCATTATTTTCTTCTTGTTCATGTAAACTGCTATGAATAGTTTACAAATTGTAAAATATGTTAGTGAAATTAAATTATGATTGTACAAAGTTGTGTTGTTTTAAAATTACCCTATTTAGAATTTGCTGAACAGCTGCTAGTTTGGAATACCACCAGGATTTTTCATTAATTTTAATCCCCCCTCCTATTTTTACAATTTACATTTAATGAAATTATTATTTATTCTTGCATTTTATGGAAACAAAAATAGGATATAGGAGTATTGAAATAAAATACCTAAAAAATTTTATGCAAAATGTATTCCTTCTGCATTGAATGCATGTAATAATTTCATAAAATCATCTATGTCCATGGTCCTAGCTCTCATTTGGTCAGCCTCTGCATTTGTTAATATCTCTTGAACTTTTTGCTTTATGTCAAAATCACTAGGTATATCCTGAAAAATAAAGTAATGTATTAAACACACTTTGTTTATTTCTGTAAGGAGTGAGTGAGTGTATGGAGGTTCATCAAAATTGTTTAGTATTTATCTACATTGAAAAAAAATTAATAACATTCAATTTTAATACAGTCTGCATAAATAATAACTTTATATGCTGCTTATATCCAGAGGTACTTTATAAAAAAATATTAGAAATATAGCAAAATTTTATGAAATCATTTATCACTCTTGTCTTTGCTGGTTGATTTGAAAACTCAGCTGCTACTAAGCTTTGGCACCTTACCTTATTATGTAAAGAGCAATGAACTCTGTAGTTCTTTTCCAGGGCAGCCATGGTAGTGGCATGCTTGAATGCTGCTGACAGTGTTTTGTTTTTTCTTACAAAAGCAATTCTTGTCAAGCCATCCCATTCCACAAAATTGATAGGTGGCGGTGGATTTCTGGGTTCAATCCTTACAACACTAGATTCTACTTTTGGTGGGGGCCTGAAGTTGTTCTTGCCAACCTATAAACAAATAATAATATTAAATTTATTTTTCAATATCAACATGTTCCGGTTTGCTTGCATGAAGAGTAACGATGTGGATTAAGCAATAAAAAGTATGCAGGGATCATGGAAAGTGGAGATAGCAAAAAGTCTACATTCACCTTTAGAGAAGAAAAAATTATACGTCTCACACATATTTAACATCTTCCCTATTGGTCCCATTAGTAATGTGTGTGTGTAGAATAAAAGAAAGAATAATTTACCTTCATCAGCATATCAACACGGGCCAACAGTTGTGTGTTTATTGATAACCTACAATACAATTTATCTCCAGGCTTGGCAACTAATCTCTGTGCAAATTCTTTCTGGAACATTAGCACAGCACATCTGAAGAAAGGTCTGTGCAGTAACAGCTTGAATACAAGGGGAGAACTGATCTGGTAGGGGATGTTGGCAACACAAATATCGAAGAATGGCAATTCAGTTTTCAAAACATCTCCAACAAGAATTTGTAATTTGGCTTGATAAGGGGTTCCTTGAACTCTTTTTTGGAGCTCTGCAACTAACCTGCAAATTAACATTGGTATTTGTTTAACAAAGAAGTTTGTCAAGGGAATTTTGATTTATAATGTTAAACAGGGGTGAATTACCTTGTATCTATTTCACATGCCACAACCTTTTTAACTCTGTCTAAAAGCTTTATTGTCATATTACCAGTACCAGGTCCAATTTCCAAGGCTACATCAGTTGGGCGCAATCCAGACTTATCGAGCATAGAAGTTATGATGAGAGGATTCTTCAAAATATGTTGACCGAAATCCTTATTGAATTGGATGCCTAAAATATGAGATTATATATTTTATTACTTTAAATCACGGCGTGCGTAATCAAGCAGTTGCTTATCTGTCAAATCATAATCAAAATCTCTGAAGCCAATAATTAAGAGCAGGACACCTTAAATTACAAGAGATTGATTTCGATCATATTGTAACACGAAATATAGGTTATTTTATTAAAGTAATATACCTTGTTTGGCAACTTCATTATGTATTCTTGATTTCTTTTCCGCTTTTATTTTCGGCATTATAACGTTGAAATGTTGATCAAAGCTTGAAATAAAATGATAAATCAAAATCAAAATAATGTTCCTAGGTAAACAACACGCACACGTGCGTATCGGCGTATCGTAGTGTCTGACATTGACAGTGACACCTCGGCAAAGCGAATGAATGAATGAACTAACATCTGTTGTCAAGTACCTATGTTGCTTTTGGCTTCAATCTCGATTTTAGTCTTTCGATTAGTTCTACTGTACTGAAATTCTGAATTGACTACATCTCTAGTAGTAATAAAATCAATGACATTTTTTTAGCTGGCAATAAATTCGTCAAATTTTGGCATGGTTGATTTTTACGGGACCGAGTGAAATAAAACCGTTTTGTGAAATATTAATATGAAAATGGAGTGGAAACCTGAACAAGAAGGACTCAGACAAATTCTGACCCTTCTCAAGGAGTCACAGTCACCAGACACAGCTACCCAAAGAGCAGTTCAACAAGTATCCTTTTTGAAATTTTCATGTCGCTGCAGTTTATCGGCGTGGATATTTTTTGTGTTCATAACCGCCTGATTCTGTATTTATATGTAATTATCGCCTTATGTGTTAATGATCATGTGTATTTATCTGACAATTTATTTGTAATGCTTATTTACAATAAAGCGTCGCGTCTCGATGCTTGTGATAAAATCGATTTTTCCGACATGACAGTCATTGTCACCTAATAATGTTATTTCCTTAGCAAATATTCCAGAAATTGGAGGAGCTAAATAAGTATCCTGACTTCAATAATTACTTGATATTCGTTTTGACCAAATTAGATAATGAAGAAGAGCCAACTAGGTCACTAAGTGGTTTGATCCTGAAGAATAATGTAAAGTCCCACTATAACAGCTTTTTACCTGAAGTAGCAGAGTTCATAAAGAGAGAATGCCTGTCAGCAGTGGGAGACCCATCTCCCCTGATCCGGGCAACTGTTGGTATCATCATTACCACCATTGCTAGCAAAGGGGAATTGACCTCTTGGCCAGAACTTTTACCAGCTTTATGTCAAATGCTTGATTCTCAAGACTACAATGTTTGTGAGGTATAAATTTATGTAACTATTTATTACATAGGTACCTGATTGTATTTGCTCCTGTTGATTTGACACCAACTTAAGATTTGGCTAAGTTGATGTAGTACCTGGTGGAAACTTGCCTTGGAAATTATTAATAATTAAATTAATTGAAGCAACTAAGAGTTGTGACCTCCACAAATCTTTGCAGTCGAACCTTACCCATATTGGATCATTGTGACATCCAGTTCTCAAATTTGCAGGTTTTTAAAAATTCACATGAATTTAGGGTACCTATATGTCCAGTCTTTATTTAAAATCTTGTATCTCTATTTGTAAAATGACATCTGGTGAAAATATTGCAGTGTAGTTTGTTCTTCCGCTTCTTCTACACCTGTACTTTGGAATGGATAGTAGTATATAGTGTCACTAGAAAATAAGAAGAACCGCAAGTTTATAAATTTCCTAGGAAGTTCATAAAATTTCACTTGAAACAGAGAGATAAATTGTATAATTCGACATCCACATTTCCATAAATTTATAAACTTATTGAACACTCAAGCTTAAAAGGGTATTTAATATAAGCCTTTTTACTCATTTTGGTAATCACTGCACCAATTTATTTATGTATATACATACATATGGTCACATCTATATCCCTTGCAGGGTAGACAGAGCAAACAATGAATAGCCATATTCAGCTATTTGGCTTAACAATAAAAATGTATGTATATTATTTATTGTAGTGTTTTATGTATTAATATTATTATTTTATATTTTGCGTAGGTATAATTATATTTATTTAGTTTGACCCCACATAAAGTTCTCTGTCAGTTCTCAGTCTCAGTCAATGGTTGACAGGTTAGGTTTAGATAATGCTTCTAGAATTAAGTCCGCCAATTGTGCTATACTTTGTATTTTCTGCAATGAAGTTTAAATAAATTAAATAATAAGTAAGCAAATATCCCATTGATATGTGCACTAATTGGTTGATTAAGTGTTCCTTCTCTTTCCTCTGCTTCACCATTGAACACTAGTGATCGCTGGGAGCAAATGTGTTTTTGTAAAGTTTTTAATGCTGCTGCTTGTTTGAAACTACTAAATTATTTTTTGTTACAAAATTACACCCATAATTAGCGACATAGAAACTGCCACTGTCTACATCAACTAATCAAAGAGCTGTGTGTTATTTGCCGTATTTTAAAGAAGCATAAAATGAAAAGCTCATCAGTGTTTGGTCAAACCATTTAGAATCAAATGGACATCCGTAGGTTAATAAATTTACCATGATAGGTTGCAAATTGATTTATTTGTTTAGAATACAAGTAAAGTTAATAAATTACCTACGAAAGTTTTATAAAACTGCGGTTTTTGTTATTTCCCAGTGACATATTTATTTATACTTAAATTATGTTGGTGGCAATAAGCAAAATTTTGAAAATAAATCTATTTCATATTAATTTTTTTCCAGGGAGCATTTGGAGCACTGCAAAAAATATGTGAAGACACAGCTGAATTACTAGACAGTGATGCACTTAACAGACCACTAAATGTTTTAATACCAAAATTTTTACAATTCTTTAGGCATAATTCTCCCAAAATAAGATGTCATGCTATTGCTTGTGTCAATTATTTCATATTGGGAAGAACTCAAGCTCTCATGTTGCATATTGATGCATTCATTGAGGTAAGGATGTGTTTTCTAATTAAAATTAAGTTTTGTTATCCCAAATTAGTAATGCAATGAATAACTAAGTTGCAAAAAAGCAAGATGTATTGAATTTGAGTAAAAAAAAGATAAGGCATAAAATCTTTTTAAATTAATTACTTTTATTGTTTTTATGGCCTATCAGTCTTTTCAAGACTGTTGGCTCTGTCTACCTCGCAAGGGATATAGACGTGACCATATGTATGTATGTATGGTTTACTGCCTCACTCCAGTTTGATTTGGAAATAATAGTTTGCGGTAGTCACATTAAAAAATAAATCTTATATATAAAATTCTCATGTCACAATGTTCGTTCCCGTACTCCTCCGAAACGGCTTGGCGATTCTCATGAAATTTTGTGAGCATATTGAGTAGGTCTGAGAATTGGCCAACATCTATTTTTCATTCATACCTCTTAATAACTTAAAAATTATTTATATGGCAAAACAATGTTTGCCAGGACAGCTAGTATTCTATATTGAAATAATAATTTTATTTTCTTGATTTAGAGGAACATAAACTTTAAATTTTCAGAATTTATTCCACCTGGCCGCTGACGAAGATCCTGATGTTAGAAAAAATGTTTGCCATGCACTCGTACTGTTGTTGGAAGTCAGATTAGATAGGCTTATACCCCACCTGCCAAACATTATAGAGGTATGTTTTATTTTATGCATATTGGTTTTTTTTTTCATTAATGTTAATTAATGTGAAAATTTATACTAATAATATAAATGTAAAAGTGTGTTTGTCTGTCCATTTTTTATATCAAAATCCCTCAACCTTCTCCGTCCTGGCTATAGTCCCGGTTGCATCCTCACAATCTAGAGAGGAGCCCGGAGTGAGCCCTTGCTTATTGCAGGGGAACAGATCCAGTTGCCTGAATGTGCAGGTTTCTGTACCATGTTTTACCTCACTGTAAGAGTATCGGTTTGTTATTAAACTAATGTAATGAACATAACTTCGTAAATAGTCATTGGTCTATGGCCGCGGTGGGTTTCAAACGGGTGTCTTAACTTGCGCAACCGCGCTTTGAACAGGCACCTTACCGATTCGACCACCAATGCTCTATGAAGATTAATCTCCATGAAATTCACCATTAATATAGTGTAGAGTATCGAGGAAGACATAGGGTATTTGACACGGCCGAAGCCATGGGTGAAAGCTTATTAAGAAAAAATGCTGGTTACTGTCAAATGATGCAAAAAAGTTCACAAACAGTCGTTACTATCATTGATTCAAGAACAGATATAGATATTCCTTGATAGTGCAACATTATTTATTCTTTACAATGTAATGTTATGTATTTCAGTACATGCTGGTACGCACGCAAGACGCGGAAGAAGCCGTAGCCCTCGAGGCATGCGAGTTCTGGTTGTCCCTTGCTGAGCAAAATGTTTGTAGAGAGGTAAGGTATATTATATAATACTGTGTGACTTTGTATTAATTTTTCATCATCAGATTCAGATTGCTTTTATAAAAATTGTTTTATTTATTTATATAACATAACATATAATTAAGTCCCAACAACCGACTGAAAGGCTAGCTCATTGCCTAAAAGTGGAATACCAAGTATATAAGCCTATCCCTTAGTCGCCTTTTACGACATACATGGGAAAGAGATGGAGTGGTCCTATTCTTTTTTCTATTGGTGCCGGGAACCACACGGCACATTTATCTATATGACTGTCTTAATTCATAGAATAAAATAACTCCTCCTTTGAGGACACAAAATACTATAGAAAGACGTGATTTTTGTTTCTATTGTTGCGTGTTCTCATTTTCACCCTCGGCCACAGTGTTTCGGGGCCTGGAACTCGCTTTCCTACATTTATCTTTACAAAGCTTTTTTTAACTTTTATTTGTGTCCCAGTTCTGGGCAGAGCTCTCCCTTTTCTCAATTCGTAAAGCCCTATCTGAATCCGCATCTCATCCATTTTAAGATTCATGTACTTATAAACTTTTGTTAAAAATAGTATAGACTTTAATTTAACTCAGCGCCAACTGCTAATCTTTTCTAGTGAAGGTTTATTAATAATTCAAAGGTTATCAGGAAGAGATCGCTTTTAGTATTATGATCACCTTTTGCTGCAACACAATATAAATATATGTGAATTTACATACATACATTTAGTCACATCTATATACCTTGCGGGCTAGACAGAGCCAACAGTCTTGAAAAGACTGACAGGCCACGTTCAGTTTTTTGGCTCGATGATAGAATTGAGATTCAAATAGTGACAGGTTGCTAGCCCATCGCCTAAAAGAAGAATCCCAAGTTTATAAACCTATCCCTTAGTCGCCTTTTACGACATCCATGGGAACGAGATGGAGTGGTCCTATTCTTATTTATATTGGTGCCGGGAACCACACTGCAATGTGAATTTACTGTAATAAATTTAGGTGTAATAAAGAGTTATTGTATTCGTAATTCAGGTCCTCGGCCCCCGCTTGCAAGCCCTGCTCCCGGTGCTGGTGCACGGCATGCGGTACTCGGAGATGGACGTGATCCTGCTGCGGGGGGACCGCGACGACGACGCGGACGACGCCGAGCCCGACCGCGAGTCCGACATACGGCCCAGGTTCCACAAGCCGCGCTCGCACACCATGAAGCATAATGGTATGTGTGTTGGCTCAGAGGACACCTAGAGGGGGTCCGGGCCGTGTACCGGTGACACCTTTTTTAAAGTTGTACATAAAATACATAAAATCACGCCTCTTTTCCGGAGGGGTAGGCAGAGACTCCCTCTTTCTACTTGCCACGATCTCTGAATACTTCCTTCGCTTCATCCACATTCATAACATGCAAGCTCAGCGGTTTCGGGTACTTTTGACCTGACCCTTTACCAGGACATCCTTAATTTGATCAAGATACGTTAATGTACATGCAATTCATTTATTCATAAAACAATGATGTTGCATGCGAATAGTTATAGTATTATCGAAACAAATTATTAAGACAAAATAGAACATTCATTACATTAGTTTGATTGTTAACCGATGCTCTAACGCCGAACGTACCATTGGGAAGCCTCCAAATTCAAGCATGTTCGAATAGGACCTTCCTTGCAAAGGTTGAGATGATCAGAAGGTAGGTGCTTTGTTCAAAAACCTGACTCACAATCCAGCTTCATATTCATACAGTGCATGCTTTAATAACTTTTTACTAAAAATATGAAAGGGACTAAACATTGATTGCGCAACAGGCGCAGGCGACAGCAACATGTCCGGCGGCGGCGAGTCGGACGACGAGGAGGACGGCGGCGCGGACGCGGACGACGGCTCGCTGTCCGACTGGAACCTGCGCAAGTGCAGCGCGGCCGCGCTCGACGTGCTCGCCAACGTGTTCGGCGCAGACCTGCTGCCCGTGCTCTTCCCCATACTGAAGGAGACGCTGTTCCACGACAACTGGGTCATCAAGGTTGGCATGTTCATGTTTACCTTCAAATACCCCCATAGAATAGGGGTTGAGAAATACAGAACTAACAGGACAATAAAGATTGTGTTAGAAGTCAAGAAAGGGTGCCTACCGTTTTGTTGGAGAAAACGACGAACGAAACGCGAAAATAGTGTACTCCTCCCATGATTAGGAATTAATGACTATTTTTGAAATCATGTACATTAGTTTAAATTCTAACTGATGCTCTAAAGATGAGTATAACATCGTGAGGAAATCTTTAGGCTACTGGAAGTGTAACTATGATCCAATATTTAGGATCCCCTGCAAAGGGGCGGATATAAGACCAGAGTCGCTTTGCGTAAAAACCTGACTCATCCAATCTAGGATGTACATTGTACGGGCTCCTCTCCAAAGTAACCGAGACTATAGTCAGTAGAAAAAAGATGATCAAAAATTTCATAATGTTAACAAGAGTGGTTATTTTGTTGTGAACATTTGTAACCCGCGAGCGGGCCGGCAGGAGAGCGGCATCCTGGCGCTGGGCGCGGTGGCGGACGGCTGCATGGGCGGCATGGTGCCGCACCTGCCCGACCTGGTGCCGTACCTGGTGTGCTGCCTGGCCGAGCGCAAGGCGCTGGTGCGCGCCATCACCTGCTGGACGCTGTCGCGCTACTCGCACTGGATCGTGTCGCAGTCGCACGACCTGTACCTGCGGCCCGTCATGACTGAGGTACTGCTTTGGCCATCTTACACGGCGAAGTGGAGCGGACATCAAAAGGATAGCTCCAAGTATCTTCATATCTTTAACAAACTCTAATCATAAAAGCAAAGTTTACTTTTTAAGTATTATTTACTTAGTTCTACCTATTCATACTCAATAACAAAAAAATCCATGTTTTTAATCACTGTTGTACCCTAAAGGCTTTGTTAGATTGATTGCATATTTACTTTTATATTTATTACAGCTGCTAAAGCGTGTCTTGGACAACAACAAACGCGTGCAAGAGGCCGCTTGCTCAGCCTTCGCTACGCTGGAGGAAGAAGCTTGCACGGAACTGGTGCCATATCTCGGCTACATCCTCCAGACACTAGTGTATGCGTTCAGTAAATACCAACACAAAAATCTCCTCATTCTGTATGATGCTATCGGAACGCTGGCCGACTCGGTCGGACACCACCTCAACAAGCAGGAGTATATAAACCTGCTGATGCCACCGCTCATAACGAAGTGGAATGTGCTTAAGGACGAGGATAAGGATTTGTTCCCGTTGCTCGAAGTGAGTACCAAATTGTAAAAAAATCAAAATGTGTTTGTCTTCTTCTGTTCTTTTTTCTGTCTGTCTGTCTATGTAAAACTTTGTGATTAAAATAAAAGCCTAGTAATGACTGACGTCGAAACTGCATTGTGGTAAATTAAAAATTAATGCCTTTCAGCTTAGTAATAAAAACTATTTCCAAGGGATTCGCGATATTATATCCCGAGCGGAACAGACTGAAGCTACTAAACAATAGAAATGCCTGCTCTTAATGTTTTTTTTTTAATTTGTATTAATTTAGAACTAATTAAAATAATTGTTTATTAAACAGTCACTTAGTAAACTGAAACGGACTTGTTAGGTTTAGGATTTGTGTATGAATGTGTGTTTATTTCTTTTGCAGTGTTTATCATCAGTGGCGACAGCCCTACAGTCCGGCTTCTTACCTTACTGTGAGCCAGTCTTCAGGAGATGTGTATCTCTGATAGAACAGACATTAAATCAGAATATTGTAAGTTACCAATATTGTTTTATAAAATTCAGTAAATTGAATACCAACAGATGTGCATATTATAGTTTCAACAGGTAGAAAACAATGTCAACATTAAATTTGAACTTTTTTAACAACAAAGGATTAAAATTCCATTTCTTTATTAATTTACTTTCATGCAGCTCATATTGGATATCTTACTATACTATTAAGCAAGCTAATTGCTTTTTAGAAAAAGTTATGAAGAGAATCTTAATATAAATTAATCTTTCAGGCCAACAGCCAAAGTCCTGAGCAGTTTGAAGCGCCAGACAAGGACTTCATGATCGTAGCTTTGGACTTGCTGAGCGGGTTGACAGAGGGCCTGGACGGGCACATAGACCACTTAGTGCACAACTCAAATCTGATGCAACTCCTATATCAGTGCATGCAAGATCCCATGCCAGAGGTAAGTGTCCTAGATAAAATATTATTATGTTAGACACAGCTATGTGCATCAAGAGATATAATGGGATGTTTATATATTTTAGTTATTTACTATTCTATATTCATAAAAAGTGTACTTTTAAATTAATTAGGTACATATACGTTTTTGTAACTAGATATGCCGGGGCTTTCCGGAAATAAAACTGCAGGTATTTTGGCTTAAGCGTCATTAAGCGGTAGTTAAAATTACGCCTATATTCCGAAGGGGTAGGTAGAGACTGCATCTTTCCATTTGCCACAATCCCTGCCTACAACTTTCGCTTTATCAATTCAACAAAACTCTTCATGCAAGGTTGTCAGTTAAGATACTCTTGATCTCTCACATTTCCCTAGGACATCCTATATTTGATTAAGGTACATAAATATAGGTCTTTCCCTTCCAACATTCCCATTAACACTCCTTGTATATTTGCTTAGTCAGCCTTCTTTCATTCAACGACTCCACAAATATTTTCCCTTTATAATATAAGAATGCATGCGATGGTACAGGCATGTCGTGGAGTGACGAATCTTACGCCGTTAAACAAGTTGTGACTGTCTCTGATCCAAAGAGGAGTAAGGAGCGACTACAGGCCACGTAGTAGATAACGGATTAAAAACGGGTACAAGTCAAGATAGACATGTTAGCGCCGACCGCAAATAAGGGAATAGGTACGGAAGTAGAAGAATATTAGAATGTATGTTATAGATTTAAATTTGTTGTAGGTGCGTCAATCCTCGTTCGCTCTGCTCGGCGACTTGACGAAGGCGTGTTTCCAGCACGTGCACCCCTACATACCGGAGTTCTTGCCTATCCTGGGCATGAACCTCAATCCGGAACTTATATCTGTGTGCAATAACGCTACTTGGGCCATCGGCGAAATCAGCATCAAGTTAGGCAAGTATATACATATATATTGAACTATTTAACTGTGAAAGAATTTTCTTGTTTGGGTCAATGCTTCCGTCCGATGATTTGTTCAAGAACCGAAGAACAGTTGTAGCAACAGGTTAAGCTAATAAAAATATATCTGTTTGTTTTGTGACCTTAAAATCTTACACGGCCTTATTATTTCAGGACCTGATACGTCAAAATATATACCCTTAGTATTGAACCATTTAGTTGATATTATCAACAGGCACAACACACCCAAAACCCTGCTGGAAAACACAGGTATGTTATGTCAAAACTATATCCCGCATTATTGTTGTAACTTTACCAAAATGACCATTTTCTAGACTACCTCTCTCGGTGGCAGAAAACTTCTAAAAAACAAATTCTTTTTTATTACTATATATTTTTATCATTGCTTTATTTACTTTTACCATAACCATGATCATGTTATACCTTATTGTTGTTAGCATCTGTTGATAGTTCGTTGTCTACATATAACTAACGATTGACAGGAGCTACTCATTGTTACTAATTGTATTTATTAATTAATTCTATTTTTCAGTTTAAAATGTCGATAGTTTATCATACTCCTATATCTATGTATGTGAGCAAAAATCTGCTAAGTTAAAAACTATAGACGCTAATTTAGTGAATCAACTATAAGTTTTTGCTTATTGGTTTATTACTTCATTGTGATCAATTTCGTTTTTGTTTATGGGGTTGTAATGTAAATACTTTAACCACATATAGAGTACTAACACAAAAGTGTGCGCCTAACTTGAAAAGATGGCCAAGAGAGATGAATATTACAATTCTTAAATTTATTTTAAAATTTTGTTGCTCTGTCATCCATAGATTTTGATGGGCCCCTATTTAACACACACTAGATCAAATTCTAGGCCATCTTTTATTGAAAGCCCAATATTTAATTTAATAGCAATTACTTAGCCCATAAATTATTTCACTTTTTTCTATTTGTAACACTAATTTGTTGCTCTTAAATTATGTAATTTAAGTATGTTTTGGATGGTTTGTTGATTTGTTTTCTTGGTTTTGTTCTCGGTATGTCGTGTCGTGGCGTGTAGCGATTACTATCGGTCGGCTAGGTTATGTGTGCCCCCACGACGTCGCACCCGTTTTACATCAATTTGTACGCCAGTGGTCTGTAGTCATTTTTTTTATTATTACTTTATATTACGTTTAATATTAAATAAGTTATATTTAGGTATTGTTTCGATTGTGGATGGTGTTTGTTCATGGCTTGTTAATATTTTTTTACATAATATTTTATTCTCATTTAAGTTTACCAGGCATGTACCTAATATTTATACCGACATGGCCACACTACACTCGGCGGTATATGGGGCGGTATTTGTTTGATCATCTTATTTTCGGTGATGTTCTTATATGTGTTGAACACCATCCGCTTTCAAAATTTAAATCAGCTAAATTTATTATTTACATATAAAGTATTGTTTTATCCAAACTGAAAGTCAGTTATGTGGACAATATATATCTTCATTTCGTATTATTATGTCCATATAATATTTATAAAGAATTTTAGTTTCTTTATTTTTTAGTTTAAATAATAATTAACAGCATGTGTTAATGTATTTTATTTTTGAGGTCGCTTCATAAAGTATCGGCTTACAGTTTGGAATGCTCATTGAATCAGTGTTCGAATATGTTTTTGTGTGCTAATCACTTTCAGTACTCTCACTACATATTTATTTTGACCAGTATACTTATACGATTATTTATCTTGAATTATTGCTTTATTTAAACGATTACTTTAATGATTTATTTTGGTATATATATTAGTTTTGGTTCGGCAAACAAACTTATTTTTCATTCAGGTGCGCATCTCTACGGAACATTCGTGACAACGACGAGAAGGACTCCGCGTTCCGTGGCATCTGTCAGATGATACAAGTGAACCCGGCGGGCGTGGTGCCGGACTTCATGTTCTTCTGCGACGCGGTGGCGTCCTGGTCGAACCCCAAGGACGACCTCAAGGAGATGTTCACCAAAATACTGCACGGTTTCAAGAACCAAGTGGGCGAGGAGAACTGGCGCCGGTTCACTGACCAGTTCCCGGTGCAACTGAGTGCACGGCTCTCGGCCATGTGCGGGATATAGACAAAATTATATTCGAGATGGTAAGTCAAATAAAAAAAATCTAGAATTATAAAATAATAGGGAATGTTAATGTCATTATATTTGCTTATTTACCAAACTAAAGCTCCATTTATTCAATCCACTTCAGATCTATGTCGATGAATCAGATAATTTATTTCGTTTAGTTCATGTAACACTTGGTATTATATAATGTAAATAAGGAAAATAAATTGAAATGTTAGCACCGTCGGGAGTTGTATCAACTTCAATCATTTTCTTACGTGTTTTGTTATTTTTAGGGGAATCAATGTCAGCACGGGTCGGGACGACATTGCGCGTAGGGAGTCGCGGTCAACATGTGCCAACACCGTCACCTCACCGTGGAGCTGCGGAGGTATCGATTGTTCGACGGATCGAATGTCGATCGGCGCGTATCGCGCTCAATCGCAGTCGATCGTTCGTGGTGTGAAGTGATCGGAACGTTACTGTGACTCGCGGTCGAATCGGCTTCGCGAGTGAAGCCGAGCCGGGGTGCTAGGCTTATGTGCTCGTTTTGTCTAATAAATGTTGCACGTTGCATGCTTACGTGCCGTTTGTTTTCGTTAAAGAAGTGAGTGTTAACACAGGCCTGTAGTGTAGTTTCACCAATGTTTTAATGAGGTGACTTACTGAACTAGATGTGGTCGATATAGTATATAATTGCATGAAATTAGTTATAGTGATAGTTTGTAACTCTTAAAGACGAGACAATTGTTTTCATGTTTAATTCTCCGATATGATCTTAGTTTTGTAAATTGTAATGGTTAGTTGACAGTTAAAACTGTACATCGAATCGGTCTCGCGTTGTCGTTGGTTCACAATTGCACTTGCGCATTCACGGTTGATACTTAATATTGTTATTTTGTAATGAGGTTTGTTTAATTTATTCCTGTTGGATGGGCATGTCGATTCGAGTACACATTCACGATGTTACTTGCCAGTTATACCTGCATAATTTGTAACAACTGAACATAATCTATTCACTGCTCAACTACATCCAAATATGTTTATTTCTAAATCTTTACTAACATCAATGCAAATTTTGGAATTGAGATATATTATGTTCTCTATCACTTTCGGCAGATAATTTCCAAAAAGCATTTATTTGTAATCATTTCTTCACTTCAAATATTTTAGTAGGTATTTTTAAATTGATGTGTTAATTATAATTTTATGTAAATTACAAGACTTAGGGAAATCGAGAATTTATGTCAACTGTGATTTGTGACTGGTTTATTTTGACTAATATATGTGTATGAGTATATTTCTGTGTCCGTGTAGATATGATATACAGCTTTGATAGATTTTATGACGGCTAGATTTCTGCTATTATAATATACCAAATAGTATTTTTACGTTGTATATTGTTTTAATGGATTTGTATGTTTGTGTGTGTCGAACTGGCCGGCATCGGGGCCGTGGCCGGTCAGGGATCTGAACGCGGCTCGTGCCGTGCTGCGGCCTCGCTGCAGATATTATCGACCACTCATATAATTGATATAAAGTAATATTTACGTGTATATTAAATGAAAGTAATATTATGTATATGTAAATACATATTGCGATGTATATTATTATATGCAAGTAAAATTGTTATTATTTTGTTTTATAAAAGCTAAAAAGTCTGACTTTAACCACTTGTTGTACGTCATTATATTTTCAGAAAACGGGGTTCTGAAATATTTAGTAGGGTGTAGTATTTTACGATTCGCGTTAGATATGCAGTGGATTTTCAATTTTGGAGAATAATTAGCAACTTGTAACATTCCGTTGGAGAAAAATTAAATTTCGGGCTTTTTCACAAGTTATAATGTAATTTTATTTTTTCTTGATATTTATTGCATATCGCAAAATTTACGTTAATGACACGTAGCTAATATGTGTTCAGTGTGACTCCTCCCTCCCTGTAATCCTAGTGAGTTCCTATCCCAAGTCCTATCTAGTCCCAATCCTTGTCATGTGCCAGCGAAGCCCGGGCAATGTTTGGATGAGTGCCCACTCTCGTGATCGTCGTGACACAACTTTAAGGGTGGTTTAATTAATTTTAATGATAACCTTCGGTATTATCTCAGGTCTCGGTACCCGTAATAAATTGAAATTTTTTGTGTAAATGCAAACGGCTCCCGTACGATTTGAGAAAAAAATTATTTTAAGTAGAATTCATTTTTATACATGATACGGGTGGCCTCGTAATTTATTTTAAGGTTAGTAGATTTTATTGTCATAATTTTGTATTGTAGTTTGTTTTTTCCTAAAACGAAACCGTGATAATAGTATATTAAGTGTTCGCATGCGTGTGTGAGTGAGGCGGCATTCGTGAGGCACTCCCTTCCTCGAGGCAAAGGAAATATTGTAATAAAACATTTGTGATGTATTGTCGTTAAACAGTAGGTTTATTTCGGGGTAGTTTATAGCTCGGTCGAATTAGCATTCGTCTTCGGAATTTGAGTAAAGGCTGAAAGTTTGGTTAATAATTTGTGTTAGGTGATACCTTGTCTCTGTTTTTAGTACTAAATATTTCTGGGCGCTAGAACATTTCGAAAGTAAACTGGACAACCTATGTGAGTCTTAACTGGATGTAAAATTAAACTAAAAAAAACTAATAAATGAAATTTAGATTTCTGTTTTCGTCGGACAATAGTAAAACAGACGAATAACTCAAATTTGCTAATGAGTCTGAGCTATTAAATAATCATTATATTTTGTTAAAGTTTAATTACGCATTATACACGTATTTATGTAAAGTATTTATAGAATATGCCTCCATTCTCTCTTTATTTAAAATATATATTTTTTGTAGTTTACAAAACAAGAATTTTAACTAAAAAGCTAATAGAAAAAATAAAACATTTTTTTTATTGTTTAGAAGCAGTTTTTGGCGCTGAACAATGTAGAGATGGAGTGACATAGCGTCTATTCGAATGGTTCTTTAAAACTTTCCGAGGAAAGAGTGCACATGTTGACAATTCAAAGTCGCACTTTATTTTATCTCTCTACTTTGTGCAACGCTAACATTGCTAAATTTATTTCAAAAGTTGGAAGTTTTCTTTATTTATACTATTCACCTATTCAGATTTTTTGTCTTTGACTGTCTTAATTTAAATTTATAGTTATTAAAAGGTAACATTTATTTCTTTTGTCGAATGAAACAAATAATTTATTATAAATTATGTATTATTTTATAAACTCCAGTTCTATTTACAAATCACTTATCCTCTTAAATATCAAATTGGTAATTAAAATATAGGTAGTGTACGATTTGGTATGAAGTTGTTGTATCATTGTAACGTTGTATCTGTTGCGCAAATTTTATTATACTTAAGATTTGATTCATGAATTATTTCTAAAAAGTGGGTACAGAATGTAACAGGATATATTTCAGAATACAACTCTACCTCTTTTTGGCCTAATTTGAGGCACGGATTTCAAATTAAATTTTACCTTTTTAAATGATATTTAGAAAATTTTATATTGCAATATCTGTACTCACTACATCTGTAAATTTTCCAAAATTTGGAATACTAATGTTACAATTTACGATAATCGTTCATGTAACTGTATAAGTTGGTTGTAAAACAATGACCTCACAATAGACATTCTTTTACCATACATTTCGTTAATAAAGCACTCATTGTTCGATTTAATAGTTTCATTTCAAAATATATTCGTGAACCGAAAGAATCAGCTCAACTAGTGCCTGTCTATAAGAAATTAAATTCTTTTTCAAAACATGTTTAATAATAGACGATAATTTCGCTTTGGCTTTCGTCTTATTGTACAAAATAAATTATAATAAGTTAGTATATTTTTACTTTGTTTAGCAGTTTCGCAGCATTAAAATTTTAGATTCAACTGGCACTCTTATCAGTAACCAAACTTTAACACGCTCATATGCGATACCTCTTCAAGAGAGCTTATATTCTCATTGAAAAACATCTTTAAATGAAAAAAATAAATATTTTAGTAACATACGAACATAATTAACCATCGCTTATTGGACACCTATAATAGATTCTATAGAAAAGGATAACTTCTGGGTCCGCGGGGGTTGCGGGGGTACGGGGGCGTAGTTAGTCAGAAGGGCTGCTAACAGATGTCTGCAGAAGACTGCGGGGGGCACGGCCGCGTCGGGGAGCGCGGGGGGCGTCGGTGGCGCAGCTCCGCGGTCTAGCTCGGCGTCTGCGAAAGCCCTGCGGCGTCGCACACGCTCCGTCCATGACGGGTCGCCGTTCAGGAGCCTCACGTTACCTGGATGGGAATAAATCCGTAAAAAATAAGTACGACAAAACGGCCTGCTTCGTAGTTTGCAAGCAAAAAAATAAACTACTTAGTGACTGACTAGTTCAAGACTCATAAATAGGTGTAATAAATCTTTTCTTTTTCAGCAGGTTCGAATTTTCACAAACAAATTCTCCAATGGTAAAAACAGCCTACAATATTTAGTTCGGGAAACAATTATCATGCCGTTACATACATAGATATAGTCACGTCTTATCCTTTGCGGGGTAGACAGAGCCAACAGTCTTGAAAATAGAAAAGCCACGTTCAGCTATTTGCCTTAATGTTAGAATTGAGTTTCAAATAGTGAAAAGATGCTAGCCCATCGCCTAAAAAAAAGGTCCCTAGTATATAAGCCTATTCCTAAGTCGCCTTTTACGACATCCATGGGAAAGAGATGGAGTGGTCCTATTCTTTTTTGTATTGGTGCCGGGAACCATACGGCACATGGCGTTAATTGCGCAAATTTCGTTATCTTTATTAACTTTTTTAAATTATTTGGCTTATACTAAATACAGAGACCACGGGTTAAATAATTCCTGTGGTACCTTCCAGGGACCATGGGCATTAAAGGATATAAACTCTTCGAATCTTCGCCTTCGGAATTCTAAACTATGACAAAGAAAGAGATTAACAAAGTAAACCCCTTCGTTCTTTTATGTAAGTACCATACAACTTTATTTCGACAAATTGTTACATACGCAAGTAAGGACTTAAAGACGTCTCAACTCGTGAGTTACCATCGCGACCTTCAAATACCATATTTTCTTCGATATAATTATTTAAATGTATGAAACATGTTGAAAGATGTTTGGCACCCGTTGAGCTATCATTCACCGAGGCGGAAAGACGTGTTTACAGTCAACAGTATCTGAAACCCGACACCTCGACAAAGAGCCGCCTCCGCCGACGCTTGTAAATGTAAAACAATCTCCACACTTTTTTAACAGCCCATAAAAATAGTTAAAAGAAATTATTTTAGCTTTTTTGATAGACAGTGAAATGTTACCGAGTGTTGAATGACAGCTTTTGTTCTGTAATGAAGCGGGGACATTTTCATGACTTTTATTACGCCCGCGGTGCTCTATTTTTGTCTAAGAATTCTAAAGCAGCTGGCGAAGTAGTTCATTTGATGCATTTCTCTACATTTCCTAATGTAACCTTTGCCTTAAACAGAGTGGTTTCAACAAAGTAAACATATTTACTGTTAATAAACCATAAGGTTATCCATGTGGTCATGGACTTTTTACCCCGCATCAATGTTTATCTAAAATCTAAACTACTTACTACGTATATGAATTTTAAATGTTTAAAAGTTTATATTGCTATTATTTAATGGTACATTTTAAAACATTTTTGCTACAAACGTTCGCGAAAAATGATACAATTTCATTACTTAGTCATTTACGTAATACCTTATGTTATTTTATTTTAGGTTTGTATTATAATACTTAGGTACTTAGTTGTCCCATAAAAAAAAACAAAAGTTTTATATGAAAATTATTATTAGTGTAGGTAAATTATTTGTTACTGCATTAAGTTTTTTGTAGTAGGTAATTACCTACTTGGCACCGTCTTCAAAATAATTAAATACTTAATAATTTAATTGTTTATGCTTCTTTTAATTTATCACTTATAAAGTCGAAATTATTTGTAGAAGTTAATTTATTTTTTACTTTAGACTTTTTGTCCCGTTTTGAAGTTGATTTTTTTTTTGACAAAATATCAGTCAAAACCCATTTAGATAAACGGTCTCATTAATATAAGTTAATCAAGCCCAAACACAAAGTACTTGCTGTAAACCGTTGAGGAGTCCCCTCAACTGCCTTTCCCTGCATCATCAGATCAACACCAGACCCTCATGAATGGCTTTAAAATTCTTTATATGTTCCAAGAAACACACAAGTCGGAAAGAAAATTTTTTCGAGTTTCCCTCAATTTTTCAGGATTCCACCATCAGATTCTGGTTCCCTTACCATGGGACCACCCTTAGGATACTGCCTTTCCAACAAAAAATAATCAAAATCTGTTCATAAACGACGAAGTTATCCGCGAACATACATAAAAAAAATACGATCGAATTGAGAAACCTCCTCCTTTTTAATTTTGAAGAAGGTTAAAAAAGAATTCATGTGATCGACGCGATGGAAATCCCTGTCGCCACCTGATAGTCGCAATGAACTAGATTACGTTAAAGGAATTGAATATTAAGCAGGTATACTCAAAGACTTAACGTAGGATAGGTATCTATACCTACACCTAAAAATGTCTTTGATTATACCTTGACCCCAGTATGTGCAGACTGTATCAGTTGACAACCAAATCGGAGAGATAAGAAAATTTAAACATTAAAAATTTTTACATTCAACCAATTGTCATGCACCAATCAAGCACCAAACTAAATAATCTTTACAAAGGCAAGGCATGTTTGAATAGTTAAAAGATAGCTTTACAAAATAAACAATTTTAACTCGCTCCAAGTGTTCCAAAGTAAATATTTGTCCAACTAATTCGCATTTAACATTTCACGGGTGAGAAAAGACACAGAGTGGCCGCTCACTTACAACAATAACATTGGACCAAGTGGTGGGTGCGAGACACCATGTATTAGGAACACCAACGGATTTTTAGGTTTTCGTGACATCTGCTACGAAAGGAATCTTTTAGTTGCAGTTTTTTAAAGATAGATAAATACCTATATTAATATATGAGATACCAAACCAACATAATTATCTCTGGAGCCATTCGTGTTCGCATGTTCATTGACCATTAGCACTGAAAACTACTATTTAATTTCTGACTATTTACAATTTTTAAAAGTAAGTAGGTACTTACCTACCTAGATTGTATTAAGTTTATGTAAGTTGTAAAAATATTACTTCATCCCTTTACACATTATGCCCAGTAAGCATACAATTGGCCACTTAAAAAAAAATCAAAAACTTTTAAAAGGATGTGCAGTTAAATTATTTGTTGATATTTCGGAAGGACACCTGGTCAGTAAAGTTGTTAACTTTTTGCTGCAGCGCGCGCATCGCTACCGTTTTTTTTTAAACACGGCCCTGGGGGTAGCATTTATACATACTTATAAACCTCCTCTTGAATCACAAACTGCATCTAAAATACCTTCGTGCAGTTTTAAAGACCTAAGCATACACACATACAGGGGGACAGAACCGGAACCATACCTACTTACTCGTAGTGATAAGTTGAATCGCAAAATATTATCAAAGTACAACAAGAATTTAGTAATTACTAAATCGACGAGTACACCATTTGCATTTATACTCATTAAGAAGTATCTAAGGAGATTTTTAACAATATTTAATAACTGTAGCGGGCGTGCAACTTCTACGAGGCTATGGGTTATTCAATAATTGTGAATTCGTTGCAATGAATGTTTTGCCAGTTTTACAGCATCTGTGAATATGACATTCACAAATCTGTGTCAATAAAAATGCCATAAAATGTACTTACCATACTGCGGCGGCTGCGGATAGGCCTTCGCCAGCTGCATGCAACGCAGACGCGCACGGTAGGCCCGCTTGCGAGCCGCTAGCGCCGCCGCCTCGCCGTCCCGCGACTCCGTATTGCCCGCACCTTGTTGTCTCCGGAGGGCGACCTGTTGACATGCCTTGGAATTTTCATTTTGGTGGAAAACAAAACACAGTACATGTTTTTACATATCAAAATGAATAAATGAATGTACTTATTGATTTACTAGGATATGAGTACAGATAAGATCCTAATATGTATAGACAATAATTGTAAAGATCTGGCGGAGTGGAAGTGTGCTGGGCACATAAGCTGTAAATAAAAACTATCCACCTCTTACATCTTATAAAAATATACAAAATACCTACAAATTTTAAATGAATTACTTAATTACCTATTTAACAGGTGGCTTTTGACAAAAAAAAATGTTTAATAGGTACTTGTTCTCGTGGGAATTTCTGAATATTTAGGTAGTTCTACAGGTAGGTACTTAGTTATTTACTTAAAAGGAATCATACCGAACTCCAGCTCCAGCCTCTTAGTTACGCCCAGAATCTTCGATTGTAAGTATATGTATAAGTACGTCGTCGTTAGTCACTTAACATAAAATGAGTACCTACCTACTTACTTAATATTTTTAACAATTACTCACCTGAGCAGCCATGACCCTCTGCCTCTCCAAGACCAGCAAACAGCCCGGGCAACGGCAGTCTCTCCAGCGACACAACCTCTTGTGCCCTTTCAGGCAAGAGATCACCCCATGATTCCTGCATCGCGCACACTTCGGTGTCCTCAACGCCTTCCGACCAGACCCACTCTCCGTCTCACTACTTTCACTTTGCATCACGACAGTTTAAAAAAATCACTAAGTTTTACTCACAATCATTAAAACGCACTCATGTTCCCCCTGAAACATCTTTTCAGCGATTGACAAGCGTAAAACGAATTTCAGATTTAAAACCCGGCGCATAAAGTGTAACTCCGCCCTACCGCGCCGCTATTGGCGGGGAAAACTTAGTGGGCGGGTGGCCTACGCGTTTCTTGACCATTTGCACTGAAACCTTGTGATACGCTTGTGATATTATATCTTTTTATGTTTTTCAGTAAAATGATACATTTTATTTCATGGGCCGAGTTTTGTTATGTTTACTGTTCTCTTAGCAAAGATATCATATTTTATAGGGAAATAATTATAAATTGAATCAAGCTAAGCAGATCATAAGTCTTTTTCATTATGATATTCTGGGGATTTCACTTTTTACATTAGCTAAATACTTATGATTTAAACTTAGGGCAAATTAATTTATCCAATAAATAACAATAAAATTATAAAAGTACTTATTTTCCTATTGGAACTACAAAATCACAAATTTACGAAGAACCTACACCTAGGTAGGTAATACCTAATACCTACACTAAAGTTTACAAGGTAAACTTTTAGATATTATTTATTTAATAATATGGAAGCATGGCTTAAATTGTATTTTTATTTATTTATTTATTTGGAAGACCAACAACCGTTTACAAAAAATAGCGCCACATATGTAAAACAAATGGTCAATTATAGGTCCTCACGGATACAAAACACTAGATAATACAATTAAAAAAAATAACAACAATAACTTTTTATAATTTAACGTCTAGTTACTATACCTATTTTAAGAATTTCATTTAGATATTTACTGAATTATTGTAAAAAAAACTTTTTTTATATCATTTTTATAAGAGTTAGTAGATACCTATACATCTCGGTGTTGCATAACCGTGCGACAGGCGGTAACAAATCATAGTAATAATTTTATCAGGAATCAGGCTAGTAAGCGATATCCAATCTCGCCGGACGATTGCCAATTAACTCTCGAATTTCATCGGGTGACCATCGCATCTCGGTAGGTGTTATACTCGTAATATTCTATCGATGTTTATATCGTGTTTCATTGTCCTGTAAGGAAATGAATTAGGTATGAGAGCAAACAACGTGCCAACAACCGTCTTCATTCCTATAAGTACTTCGTGTCAAATATTGAGAGCAAGAAAATATCAAAATAGGTAGGTAGGTAGGTACATAGGCACGCAAGTAAAGGGGGCAATGCGGCCAGCACGCTGTATAAGATTTTGAGAGCGTTTGACCTGTCCATATTTATTTACGAATACTTATGTCAAAGATCTATTTAATTAGTCTTATTCTTTTTATTTCGCGAAATTTTTTTCTAAGTAAGATTTAATAAAAATGCGATAAAATTATATGAAAACTAGGAATATAAGTATAGGTAAGTATAATGTAACTTTGTTGTGTTACATGTAATTTGTGAGAAATCTTTGCAGGTACGTATGATATTCAGTGAACAGAATATTTTAATTAAAATTAATTACCTAATGGCTACAACGCAAATTTATGTGGTAAGTAGCTATTGGCTGGTTATGTATAATTTTTATTTACTGGGATGGGCTGGGTCTATCCTTTATTAACTCCCACAGAAAGAGATAGAGCGGTCTTTCTTATGCCGGATACCATACCATACTTTTGAATTCAGGGTAAATTTCGGTACCTACATGAGGTTTTAGAATATGTGGAGCAATAAGAGCTTTTATTGAAGACAATTAAAAGTCACACTGGACAGAGTTGACTAACTGCACATCGCTTTCCATGAAGCCAAAACAGAAACAGATGGCGGGGAGTTCATGACACCCACCTCGGCTATGAGTAGGTGAAAAGAGTTCTTAAGTAGGTAGATATAACAAATACAATCACTTCATTTCATGCTTAATATACTGATCATTATACTAAAGAAGCAATATGGAGGCAATGAAGTATAAGGATGTAATTATTTCCCGGTCGCATAAAGGATTTATCTGAGGCTGAAGGGAATGTGCGCGCACGCATCGGATTACGCGCTTTACGCGCGCTTTGATTCATTTTGCGGATGAATGCGCGATTGTGCAATGTGCTTTGTAAATCGACGCATTAAATTATTATGATTAACAGCGCTGTGTTGCGATTGTGTTTTGTTTAAGTAACCGTTTCGATAAATCCATTCGAGCTTGATTATTCCTATTAAGGTAGTACCTACTTACTCGTATAATATCATCTGGAACCTTAGAAATGTAACGCAGTATTGCTTCATCGGTATACATATACTTATTAAATTTAAGGTGCCGTGTGGTTCCCGGCACCAATACAAAAAAGAATAAGACCACTCCATCTCTTTCCCATGGATGTCGTAAAAGGCGACTAAGGGATAGGCTTACCAACTTGGGATTCTTTTTTAGGCGATGGGCAAGCAACCTGTGTCATGTCACTATTTGAATCTCAATTCAATCATTAGGCCAAATAGCTGAACGTGGCCATTCAGTCTTTTCAAGGCTGTTGGCTCTGTCTACCCCGCAAGTGATATAGACGTGACCATATGTATGTTTTAAATTTTAGATCATTTATGGATGTGAATGTCAAATTTTACATCAGTTCTCTGCTATTTTTGCTCAGCTTTTTTTTAAATGATAAAATACACATATAATAAATGATAAGATTCAAGTTACATAATATAAATAATAATTTATTAAATTCATTTCAACTTAAATAAACAATATCATGTGTATAATTATTATTAATACAAATAAATAACTCATTATATCACCGGCAATATTTTTCTAGCAACAAGGCACTGTTGCATCCATTCTTCAGTTACAAATGAAGCATCAGTTTCACTTTTTAATTTCTCGACATCTTCAATTTTCGACGATTTTCCTACAACCACGTACGTTAGACCGGGGCACGACGCCTTGCATACAGTAGCCCCGAACATTCGCGCTCTAAAGGACAGAACGCAGCGTTGGTTCATAAAATATATGCAGCAACATCTTAAGAATGAGAAAGGGTTGGCTTCGCCGAATAACTCCTTGTCGATTTCCAACATTTCTTGTTGCGTTAGGTGTATCTTTGGTTCCTGGAATAAAAACAATTGATGAAAATTAATGTGATACCTACAAAAGATACGAGTATCATCCCTCATTCGCTGAAAAATCGGATTGAAAAAAAAAATGCTAAAAATTAGCTCGCATGGCTGTGGTAAGTCTTCTTACAATTATTATTATCTTACAATTTAGCCCACAGAAATCAGAATGACTTATAACTTTATCAATTTTAAGTGTATTGTAAAAATCGGCGTACATTCAGATCATTATAAATAGGTATTAAGGTAAGGAAGACTTTCGCTAAGATAGGAATTTAGGAACTTCCACGAAAACATTTTAATAAAGACAACTTTCATTAACTTACACTGTCCATTTTATCAAAACATCGCTTCATCGTGTTCATATCAATCGGCTTGGTGTAACTATCTCCGTATTGATCGAATTCCATACAAAGGCTTTTCCTAGTCTCCCATTTCATCGCCAATAAATCCAAAGGTTCTATTCGACAAGGCTCTTGGGAAAGCTCCAGAGATCGGAGCCAGGTTGTAGAGGTGACGTCAACCTCTTCAGATTTAATGATGCGTAGGGCAAGCGCGGTGGATTTGCCTACCACCGCGCACCATGTGTCATTGCCTGATAGTATGAATATTGTTTTTAAAACCTCTTACACGCTCAAATAAGCCTGAATACAATTATTTGGACATCTAGCTGATTGAGGCTTTCTATTCTTTTTGAGACTACTGGCTATGTTTACCCCCGTTAGGGATAATTGTGTGATATGGGTACCTAGCATGCGTTAAACAAATAAGATTTCTTCATTTTAAATCACAGTATTGTCGCAGCCGTACCTTACCATTGATCTTATTTTGCAAAAATTTGTATCACATAGTAAATGGCATACCTAATAAAAACAACACTTTTTAAATTAAGGCATCTATATCCCGAACAAAACCCTGTTTGGCATCTTACCTACATTAGCGACGCGAATCCCACTATGGGACCTCACTATCCTGTCCAATTCTTCTATCGAACAGTCTTCATCGCCCGACAGTAAACATATTTTACGATTCAATAAAGCTCTCGACTTGGCCTCCACATCTGTGGATGAAATTACACGCAAATGTGACGCTACTCTTGGCTCTTCTTTTAATTTCCGCTTTCTCGTGATTTTCACCTGACCACTCTCCATTTGGTCCGCACTTACTAAACTGGTGGCTAGTTTCGTCACGCTGTTTTTATTCTAAAACAAAAAAGGTACAGGAATATGTTAGGAAATTCGCGTTATCTAAAGAATCTGAAAACCTCAAAGAGAATAAAGAAACTAGACTAAGCCAGTTTCGGAGTTACTCAGTTTTCTGCCCCATCAAGTCTTAGGAGTTGCATCAAGTAGACATGTGAGCCTGAATCAAGTAACACATACTTACAGATATGAGGTTATTGAACTCTTGCAGCGTCATGACGTCGTTGACAGGCTTGTCTTCGCGCAGACGCTCTATTCGCGGGAAGCGTATAGTATATCCTATGGCACTTTCCGCACTACGAATAAGTTCCGTAGCTCGTACCTAAAGATATAAAGGAAAGTGATAAAGATATATTTGTATTCAAGATATCCCTAGATATATCTACGAATAAATATATTTAGCCAAGCTACCACCACTGCGCACGGGGCCCAGATGAAAGGGTAGAGAATAACCGAACCCCTTTTTCCGAAGCAAAGAAATTGAAGTTGCAATTGTAAACACGCTCATTTACAAAACATGAAAGTAAAAAGTATATAAATACTGACCTGTAAAACAACAGAATGCTCCGGCAAGATCCACAAGTCAGGCTTCTGTTTGCTAAAGACGAGTGCGGCCGGCGGCGGCCTCGTTTGCCGCGGCACCCAATGCCGTTCTAAAGCTGCGCACAGGGTTCTTAGTTCTTCGAACGATAGGCCTGTTGATACTCGGCCTACGCACAGCCAACGAAGCGGAGGCTCACCTAGATAGGTAAAGAGTTTCAACATTTATAGGTCCTCTTCTTGCTGACGTTAATCCTGGTTACATCCTTACCTCTATGAAGAGAAGCCCAGGGTGCGACTTTTGACCCTAATTAGGTAAATTAGATTTTTTAACAAACCTCCGAAACCTTTTACGTCATCCATGGGAAAAAGATGGAGTAGGCCTGACTTTTTAATGTGCCGCAAACCACTCAGCACATCAACACTTAAAGGTGATAGATGCAAACTTATATAGTGACACTAGGAACAGTCTTCTTTTTAGCATGTCTTCACTGGCACATCATATATGCAAAGCCAAGTATGTAGCTTCCTATATAACATTATCAGAGGTATAAAACTGACGCTTTAGTTTGCAGTTGGAAGAACTAGAAACAGTACTTATAGTTATAGGACGCAACATCTATAGTGAAATACTTATAAAAGGTGTGACAATGATCCGTAACGCGTTGACATCTCCGTGTTGTATTTCGTGGTAACTGCTTACCAGCAGGTGGGCCAAAAGTATGTTTGTTACTATTATAAAAAAAACGTTGACGTCAACCACGGACCACGGGTGGTCCACACGAAATAAAGCACAATCAACGCCAGTTATGTTTTGCTATCGATACTTTACAAACTGTTTCAAACGAAATCTGATGTTAAGAGAAAAAAAGACTGCGTGGAAGATACTCAATTTACTGGCAGTGGGCTCCTCTCGCGAGAGGTGAAGATGTAAGCGAAATTTATACCAGAAGGCAGAAGACATTGTCTACAAAGGGGGACGAAGCTTTGCTCAGTAGTAATACATGAACAGTTAGGTACAAAAAAAGATTTGGATATACCTGGATTGGTGACGTCTGCACAGGCAACGTGGAAGGTATTAGCGCGCCCCTGTCGCTTGTTAGCGGCTTCGTCCGCGCCTATGATGACCAGGTCCATATCACTCATTGTTGACTTCGTGTACTACAAACATAATTCTATGATTATTGTATTTGGCTGATTTAAATAAAGGGGATTATGTAATCGAATTAAAAAAAAGCTTCTATAATCAAGAATTATAATATAATATATGTATATTGTATGGAACAGATAAAGGTCTTTGAAAACTCTCCAACAACTAAGAAATTAAGGGAGCACACTTTACAATACAAAAGCCACTAAAAGGCGCCGACTAGAGACACCTGCCAAAGCGAAACAACGATAGTTTATCGCGCGATAAAAACGGCGTCACGCAGGCTAGTAGAAAATGCTTCTAACATTAAGATTGTACTATAGGTACATCCATATTTTGTACAAAAAAGTATTTATTAAAACATAAAAGTTACAACAAAAATAATTTTACCTCAGGTTTACATTTGTACCAGCCACCCCGCGTCGCGCTGGGCAAATAGTAGGATGAAGCATCTTTTATGACAATACCTTCCTCTTCCTTCTCTATGGCATCGTTTAACTTGGTCATTATATCCGATCTGATATATAACAAAAGGAAAAAAATGTAAAATATTATTACTCATCAAGGTCTTGTTTAAAAAAATACATACCTATTTATCAAAGCACTGGTGAAGGACGCAACAGGAAACACGCGAAAATGAGAGAGTTTAGACATACCATATTATACTAAGAGCAACATCATCGTATTGAATTTATTTAACCCTCAGCCTAGACACGACTTTTTTTAACTTTTAAGCATAACTCACCTATCCTTAACAATCTCCCGCTTACTATGCAGTATGACGCCAGTGACATCATGGAACATGTCATCTAACATCGGCAGACGTTGGGCGAGCGGCAAACCTCCCGATGCCGCTTGGCCCACTAGCGACCTCCCATTGTACATTAGCACATCGTATGCAATGAAACAAGGACGTAAACTGGACTTCTCCGTTATTTTCTTTACATCGAAAGGTTCACCTACAAACAGATGCAGCGTAAGCGAAACGGATGGCAGATATTAAAAAAAAAATCTAAATGAGATGCAAAACAATTTACTTCACAGTTTCACAGTGGAGTTATATGTATATGGTACAACCACCTTTTCCCCCAAGGGGTAGGCAGTCACTATTGATATCCAGTATGATCTTTTGATATTTTGGTTAAAACACCTTCATTGACAAACCTTTGATTTTAAATGTTTTGCTGTATTTGTGCCAGCCCATCATCTCTCCATCTATTATGAAGCTGGAGACGCTGGCTATAAAGCAGTCCTTCAGATTCGGAGTCAACAATCCAGATTCGTAAGTCTTGCCATAGTTTTCTGAATAATTGTGGCCTCGTCGGGAAAAATACTCGAAAATACCATTCTCCATATGGATCTGAAAAGTAAATGATATATTATTTTATTGCTTTACTTAAGTAGTGGTGGTTCGATTGATCTAAGTATTCTCTCAAAAACATATCATTTATGCGACTGTTACAATCTTAGTTATTTTTGGCTTATCAAAACGTACTTACACGACACTCCTGGTTATGCTACGCTGTATTTGTTTTAGCTTATGATGGGTGGTAGAGATTGTTAGCCTTACAGAAGTCATATGTTATTTAATCTAATATACGAGTATAATGCCCGTTAGATGTATGAGTTTATTAATCCTATTCACCCACCTGAAAACGTTCTCCGTCAAATTTGTTTTCAATAAAGTACGTTTTATCCACAGACAGAATAATATTTGCCTCCGTCACATCAAGTCGTTCGCAGCGCATAGGACAAACTGGACAGAATAACTGTACGCCCATCTCTACAGGCCGAGTATTACCCTCGTCAAACATCTCGCAAACCTGCCCAAAATGAATATAGTCTGCACAAAAAATATATTTGAATGTGTAACAATAATAAATTTATGTGTGTACACAAAAAATAATATTTTAACGATAGCGCCTCTCGTTGAGCGCCAATTCGTAATAATTAATCATACTTATAGACCTTACAACATAGTGTCCTGTTTGGGACATTGGGTTCCAAATTAAAAATATAAGGGGATACTCTAAGTAATCATCCCTTCGAATCGTCCTCCTTAAAATCCATAGAATATTCTATTTCTTCATATATAACTAATTAATATAACATTTTGGAATAAGCATAATTAAAATATAAGTTGAATTTGTATAAACGATATTGTTGCCCCTTGTTGGGCGCCCATGTTTTGTAAATTTTAATGAATCTGTTTCAATAATTGTGTATTTCCCAAGCAATTAGTACATAAATTCTCTCCTTACTTTAAATAAATTATTGCATTCTTTGTTGTAGGTCGGTGCGTCAGGATGGAAAGCCGCTAAAATGCGATTGGTTCCCATCGTCAGTTTCATATCTTTGAGTATGATCCTCAGAAACCATTTGAACTGTGCTGGACTCATTTTGTTTAGGGCGAATTTGAATGCTTCGTCAAGAACAGCTTAAACAAAATTTACTTAATTGTAATTAGTTATGGTAACTATGTTCCTAAGGATTGTACTTGCAGTGGTGCACAATTTTATCTAATATAGCACCAACATACTTAGGAAGGTGTAGCTCCAAATCAAAATGATTAAAGGAACAAGAAGGCGACTGTACATATTACTTATAAACCTAATGGTATCTATGTGCAAACAATATAAACTTGCCAGCGACTTCGTTCGCCGTAAAAGTTTCCTGATAATCTTTCATCTCTCTTCAAACCCCTTTTTTCACAATAAGCTCAACTCTATCTCTACACCGAATTTCATCAAAACTGGTTCATTGGTTTAAGCATGAAAGCGTTACAGACAGAAAGAGTAAATTTGGCATGTACTCGTATTAGTAAGGAAAGATGACGATATGAGTAACTTACGTCCTTTATTTCCCACTTCGGCCGTCGCTATTTTATCTAAAAGCGCGTTCACTTTCCCCACATCTAGGTATCCAGGTTTTTCCCCGAACCTTTTCTTGAGCACAATGTAGGCGACCTCAGCAAAATCCGGCGCATTAGTGGTAGCCGCGGATTTATAGTTCTGAAGCTTCTGCGCATCTAACGAGTCCTTAATAGCCAGAACCTTGACCAACAACGCACCCAGTTTGCTCTGTTTCATGTTGTATGGACTCCTCTCACGGTCCCACATGGGGAGTAACAGGCGAAGGATATTAAAAAGGCTGGAATTCTTTTGAAAATTATACAGGAGTTAACAAGGATTTCGGCAGGGGCCACAACGTAGGTAGATTCATTTTTAGATTAGTACTATGTGGCGACATCTCTACGCCACTCGTCACAACATCCAATCAAACAGCTACTGTCAACCACCGCCAGGCTAGGTGTTATGCCTGGGGAACCGCGGCTCCGACGATGTTGTATCGGAGGTTGTATTTATGCTCCAATCCATGAAATCTTTGAAATCGCGATTTAGATTCTGCGCTGTTATTGGTTGAGCGTGTCAATTTCTTCGCGGTGGCGTAGAGATGTCGTCACAACTTAAATCATTACATTATTTTAACAGCCAAAACTTCCGAAGTACATATATTGGCTGACTAACGTCGTCTGTCAGACTAAAGTTAAACCCTCTGTTAAAATTATGTTATGTATTTGTGCTACCCATCTGTGTGACAAATTTTATCAAAATCACCTCAGTGGTAGATATCACACACACGTCTTGTCTTTCTGAAATTCATAACCTTTTCCTTACTTTAATAATCAAAATACATTTCTTCCCTATAAATCGATCATTTATTACCTACCTAAATGCTAATAAATGCCGTGTGGTTCCCGGCACCAATAAAAAAAAGGGGACAAGTGCGAGTTGAACTCGCGTGAAGAGGGTTCCGTACGATGTTACCTATCATGTTTTTTTAAATCTGACCCAAATTTGTTTGTATATATGTCATACCGCGGGCGGAATCAAATTGAAAAATTAATATCTCCTAAAATATTGGTCGTAGAATGCTCATTGTGGGCTTATTTTTTTCATTAAATATTCATCTACAAACCGATTCAACAAAACTTAACATTGGAGTTAAAAAATATGTTCTCCCACACATTCCACCTGCAAATGTAAGTTGGTACGCACAATATTGAGTGATTTACCATGTTATTTTAATATTATGGACTTCTTATAGGTTTTTCTATAATCTATAAGGAGAAAACTAATTTCTGTATTTTTTTCAAAATTTTATGTTCAGTAGTTTCGGAGATAAGGGGGGGGAATGGTCAATGTTCGTCTATTTTCTTGAATAACTTGGAAACTATTTATTTTAAAATTACAAAAAAATACACTTATGATCTTCTCAACAAGACCTTTCATTTGATATTGCCACACGATGCAGTTTTCAGAATTTTTTTTTTAATTTTTCCTTCCCCCCCAAAAATTACCCCCATATACAGATTTCATCTGCTCACGTCACACCTCTGTGTTTGGGTCACAGGAATTGATATGTGTACCAAATTTCAACTTAATCGGTCTAATAGATTCGGAGATAATTGACTGTAAGCGACGGACGGACAGACACACGAGTGATCCTATAAGGGTTCCGTTTTTGTATTCAGACGTACCTACGGAACCCTAAAAAGAATAGGACCACTCCATCTCGTTCCCATGGATGTCGTAAAAGGCGACTGAGGGATAGGCTTATAAACTTGGGATTCTTCTTTTAGGCGATGGGCTAGCAACCTGTCACTATTTGAATCTCAATTCCATCATAAAGCCAAACAGCTGAACGTGGCCTATCAGTCTTTTCAGGACTGTTGGCTCTGTCTACCCCGCAAGGGATATAGACGTGATTATATGTATGTATGCTAATAAAATTAAGGTTATTTTATGCGATGGGCTACAATCTGTCACTAATTTAATCTCAATTCCATCATTAAGTCATACAATTGATATAGCCTTTCAGGCTTTTCAAGACTACTGCCTCTGTCTACCAGGCAAACGATAAAGGCGTGACTATATGTAGGTATGTATTTATGTTCACCTTCGTATCTACCCAAACAGGTACACATATAAAAGAATATCTACGTAAATAAAGATTTTTTCTTTCTTTACGTGGAATATTCCCTTTCTTACCTTTTTTTCTGTAACTTTAGCAGAAGCTAATTTACATTCATTTAAAAACTTCTTCAAAATATTTTCTTGTTCCTCTCTTATACCCCTTGTTTTGTTCTGTTGTTTCCTGTGATTCCTCTGTACTTCGTAGAGCTGATCCAAAACGGAGCATAAGTCCGCGAAAGCAACAGAATTTACTGGCACAACTTCTTCTATATCCATGATTATCCTAAAACAATTAGTATTTGTAAAAATATATTGTTCTCCCCGTATTTATTACTATTGTCATAGCTACAGCGACTGTGTGGTTTTATTAATCGACCAGGTATGCAGGCAGTTAACTATGTATAAATACACACTTTATTAAATTTGAGGAAGAATAGAGCGTTCTATGGATATACCTTCAAGCTTCTAAAGGACTAGTGAGATAAACAAATGGTGTTTGACGTCATTATGTGATACCATTCGAAATCAAATTTATTTCTGTGACAGAAATATTCTTTTCTTTGTGTATACTTTTTGAACCTTCCTACGTAAACAATGGTAATCCACGGGTTAGAAAGAAAATTACTGAACAAAGAACTGAACAGAAAAAAACATTACTATCTATATATCTATGTTTTGCTCTATTTTTTCTTAAAAATCTGATTCTACGCACTATTGGAAGAAAAAAAACTATACAAATATTAAAACAGTTTTATTTATTCTTATAAAATTCATATAACAAGATATTTATTCAAATATTTCCTAGCCATTTGAGGCGATTGTTCTTTGTACAATATGTAAAGATTATAGGCTGTCTCTCTAGTCAAGTCCATGACTCCATGCTGAGAGCAGACAGCAATCGGTCCTGCTGCCAATGCTTTTTCATAGTATTCTATAGCTAAATTATTGATACTCAACATTTGATAAGCCCTTCCCAAGTTATAGTAGGCTTCTTGATCACAATTTCTGAGTTTCTGATAAAGCAGTAAGTATGACATACCCTGCAGTATCAAATTTTGGTATTTGCTCATAGTTCTTTGTGAAGCCATCACTAATAAACATATTCCAACCATCAATGCCGAAAAGGGCTCTTTTGGGTTATGGTTATGATATTCTAAGAAATGTTTGAATGCAACTATGTATCTTCCAGTAGTTAAAAAATTATTTCCAAGAAATATATTTTTTACTGCTAGGTTATCTTTCTGGAAAAGTCGTATTATATACCGTGCATGTTTACCTTCATCAACAGTATTGACAAGAAATCCCAGAAGATTCCATGTCCGAGTATTAGGGTACTTTTGAGCAAATTCTTTTACTAATCTTATTGCATTCTCATAATCTTTATTCAAAAGACAAGATTGAAAGCAAAGGAATTCAATTTCTGCTCGATGTGGATATAAAGACTTTGAAGTTATTGCACCAGCAGTCAAACGTTGCATTGTAAAAAACTTTTTGTTTTTAAAGGCAATCTCCAATAACTCTTTAAAAAGCTCCCATTCCTGTTGGGGAGTTAGTTTAAAAGTTTCATCTTCATCAAAGTGTATTTCATTGGGTAAGTAAAGACTTTCACCACGAACACTGCGGAAATTATTTATATGTTCTACAGAATTTTTTGGATTTTTTTGACTGTAGCTGATAGCAAGTTCTTCAGGATGTCTAAATTGAACAAATGTTTTACAAAGCAGAGCTTGCCCAATTTCCATATATTTAAGAGATTTATTGTGTTCTTTCAAGACACATAACTGTTGATAAAGTAGTTCCATGCTTATAGCATAACGGTAATCTTGTTGCAGGGCATTGACGGCTTCTGATATTTGACCCTTTTTCAAAAGGATATTATACAATTTTTTTCGAGCTTCAGGATGTTGAGGTGCATGAGTTAAAACTTTGTTATATGATTGAATAGCATCATCATCCTGACCTAAATTGTGCAAGCAATCGGCATGTTTGAGCCAGACAGCACCAAGATCAAAACTGGTATTTTTGACTAGTGGCTCTAACAGCTGCATGGCCAAATCATGGTAACCCATTGCAGTCAATGCTTCTTCTATGTCCATGTACAGATCACCAGCTTTCTCAACTTCATTAGACAAGAAATCATTAAGGAGACTTGGAATCAAATCAGTTGCACCAAGATATATAAAACAAATTAACAGTTTGCTTTTTAAGTCAATTTGCAGATCATTAGGCATACAACATTTAATATAATTGGTTTGCTCTTCTATATCACCCTTAGAATTCTTTACAGTCTGAATTTCGGCTTCTATTGTTACTCCTGCACTTGCAACAAACACTTCCAGACATGTCTGGTATTGTTTCCTTGATATTAATAGCTCCAATAGAATGTTAAGATCTTCAATATTAAAAGCTGCAGGACATTTTTTATATACAGCTCCCATCAAATCTAAAGCTCTTTCGATTTCATTACTGTTGTGGTATATAGTAACACCAAGCCTAGCATATTTCATGACTGTGTCTGCTTCGCTTGCTGGTAATGAAGTTGCTATTTTATGGTAACACTTTACATGACTAACATTGAATGAATTGAGGGGATATTTTGCTTCTTCTAAATAATCTAACACCTGAAGTCTTTTTAAATGAATTTCTAAATTATGTGGATCTGCTTTTATAGCTTGTGTGTAACACATCATTTCTTGTTTGATATCTCCTCTTTCTTTAGATATAGCGGCTAATCTCAACCATTCATTGGGATCTGAAGGGCTTAAATGTGCTGCCAGTAAAGAGAATTGCAGAGACTTCTCTGGATCATTTTCATATATCTGAGCTAGTGTTTGATAAGGCTCTGCTGATGTAGGTATCTGCTTTATAATTTCTTGACACATGCGCTCTGCAGTTTCTTTGTCTCCTCTTGCAAAACGCAAATTTGCTTCACCCATTAGACCTAAAAGTGCTGGTGTTAACCGAGTTGCTTTACGTCGTCTTATAACACCCTTCTCAGCAATAAGATTACTCTGCCTCGACTCATCCACGATCCTTCTGTTTGTTTCGACATCATCTTCATCTTCGTAATCAAACCATTCGGTTGAGTAATCAGCGAAAGACATTTCACCACTTAGAAATTTGTTTGTCAATTCGTTTTCCGTATTTATTTCGTCGATAATTTCTATCGATGTACCTGGTTTTGATTCGTCCATGTTTTTATCTTTCTACAGATATCCTTTCGAATTTAATTTCACCCAATCAAATTATAAAAGTGTTACTTACTTTATGAAATAGATATAGGCTATGAATTGTTCCTGCAAAAAGTTCGTAGTGAGCAGGTAATTTCTGGACTGGAGCAGACCGGTGGATTTAATAAATGTAATTCGCTTATAAGTTCTTTGAAATTGAATTCGTAATGCAAACAACAATTCATATTATTAAAGCAGAATTTTTATTTCATCAATTAAATAAAAAAGTAAACAAACCTATGAATCAAGCAATATTGTCCTAATCCTAACTAGATTTTTGTTTGTTTATATTGATTGAGGTTAACCATAGAGACGGAGGTATTATTTTTTTTATGACATTTTTGACACGACGCGTATTACAGATAAATACGTATCAATCCTTTGTAAGATAGGCCCATCACACAGCCATTTAAATAATGTTTTTTGTTTGAAGCCCATCCGCAGTTCTCAAAACCACTGTAGCCAAACTTACACAATGTATGTATGTACATGTATATAGTCGTTGAGCCTCATGGCTTAAATTGAATGTTTGTATGTATGTACTAATGATGGGAGCAATAAAGACCATACGACGTTAACAGTAAAGTAGCATCTAGCAAAAACATTTTCGAGAATCGTCATTCTGTACATTCATTGTACTCATATTGAAACAAGTTTTACTTTTCAATTAAATAGAGGAATAGTTTTGTGGAACATTACTATTGCACGCTTTAAAGACAGGACATGGAGTCATTTTAAAAAGTTTTTATATGTAGGTATATTATAATCATATATCTGAAATGAAAAAAACATAATAACCTGAAACTTATGATCAATTAATTCTTGACACTTATAAATCTATATTTCTTATATTATGTTAAACAGTTTTGCATAGACCTACCTACCTTGGCCATATGAGTCTTAACTTTAGCACGCTGGCTGACTTGCCATTGGATCTTTAAAAACTTTCTATTCCTTGTTGACATTGATTGACAGTTTAGTGGAAAATGGGAAATGACATGACTTACGCATGACTTCGACGGGGGAAAATAAAAAATGTCAATGGAGTATGACAATTCATGTTTTCATATATCATGTTTTGTTTATTTTTTACAAAATACATTTGATTTATCAAAGTTAGTGTGAAGTGATGACAAAATATTAAATTTAATAACTGTTACAACACACAGCTAGAAGCTCTAACAGTACAAATTTAACTGAGCAGCAATTTATTAACAGAAAGTGTTCCTGTTGTGTATTGATATAGTTTAGAGTTTTGTGGTAAATTTATTTATCAGAAATGAATTTTTAGCTTAGAATGAGATGTATGGTTAAACCTACAACTGTATGTATGTTTTTGTGTTCCTGATTGTTTTATTACTCTCATTTAAAGGTATTATTAGAAGCAGCTGTTACACGTTACTGTCATCCTTTTAAAGTTATTCTTTGGAAAGTGCTTGTCACTGCAAAAGATTTATATTTATATCTTATATATAATAAAAATCTTTTATTCCAGAGTTCATGGAAAGATTTTAACATTTAATCTAAGAAGTGGTATATTTTGCAAATGCAGATACAAAATATACCATAAATTTTACTGGTATCTGTATTAATTGCAGGTTACACTTAAATTAATTTAATATTTGGAACAAACATTGGAAATTGAAGTTCAGTAATGTGTGACATACTACAGTCTGTAAAGGATCAGTTAACTGATATTGAGAATGACTTCACTTCAGAACAAGAAGATTATGAAGTTGATGATAATTTGGACTGTGCCCTTTTAAATATGCCAGTTGAGGTAAATCACTCCTTCTTTTAACATTTATCTTATCAGGGAATTTTAGTGTAACCAAACCAGAAAAGACCAGAAGAATCTTGGTCTTGAATAAATAAACATCAATTATTTAGTAAACAAACAGTAGTAGGGTAGCCCAACAGGGTATTTCAGGATTTACTAAAGCATTGCAGATTAATATACAGGGAGAATATTTGTACCTGGTTAAATAAAATTGGCCCCATATACATATTCATATATGAGGATGCTCTGATCAGATTAGTAAAAAAACCTGATGAATAGAATAGTATAGATTAGAATCTAGAAAAAGTTCCTCCACAAGTGGTGAAGGCAGTAACAGGTTGGGCCTTATACTTGATTACCCAAACTGGCTACAACTCCCATTTTATTACCAAAAAGTGCAGCATGAAAAGTTATAAAGTATTTAGTTAATCCAAATTATATCTTATGTAATGCCTAATTTCATTGAAATTTATTTTGATGAATTAGAGTAAATTTATTAACCTTAACCTTCCTATTTCCAATAAAACGCCAATAGAGTTTCAGGCAACAGCTAGTATAGGTATATAAGATTAAGCGAATCCCTTCAGATAATGGTATGCATAGGGCTCGTGCAGTGTGCCGCTGGCTTTGTCCGACCCACATCTAACCAACTTGGACAGACTGGATCGAACGTGTGTAATTAAACGGTTCAGTGTGCACCGTGCCACCAGCCGCTTGTCGTCGGTTGGTCGGTACGAGCCCTTATGTCGTCACGTATATAGAAGGCATACAGATGAACCACATATATTTTAATCTGACGCGCTAGAGTATGTCAAGATAGATATTTTTTTGCACATGACATGATGGCATTTAAAAAAAACCTAAGCATTTTAAAAAAACTCGAGCGCGTCAGATATTAATATGATCCATACCATATTAATATCTGACGCGCTCGAGTCCATGCAACAGTTCTTTTTTAAATTATAGAAAATCAATAGCCATCCACCGATTAAAACGTAAACACATAAAATCATCCCTCTTTCGAGCCACCCGGTAGACTGAGACTTCATTTTTTCACTTGCCACGATCTGCGTACTTCTTTCGCTTCATCCACATCTCATCTTTTTCATAAAGGCTCTTAATTTCATGAAGGCTAGGTAGGTATAATTATATTATAGACATTTTTTTTCGTTTTATCATCTAAGGTATAGCCAAGTAAATTGCCGATTTAGCATGGGGCTGGGGTACTATAATCTTTTGTTTCATTTGTTATATTAGTTGTTTCTTTAAATTAATAAGAAGTGAAGAATAATTTAGTGATTAGATAAACAGCAAATATAGCTTATATAATATTTTGTTAAGTCAACTATATCATCTCTCAAACAGGCAAATATTTTTTTTATTTTTTTAAGTTAGATAAAAAGTTAGAGTAAGTACTAACATAATTATTTTAAGTCTCTTGTACATATATTTTTATGGATCATAGTTATCTGAAAATAAAGAAATATATATATTTATTGCAGATAATTCTGAATATATGCTCATTTCTGGACCCCCATTTTCTGAGAAATACCCTTAGTAAAGTATGCAAGAGGTTTGATGACATATTGGCTGATGAACACCTTTGGAAAAACTGGATTCACAGCAAAGCAAAAGGGGCCTTCCCCCCACTTCCCCACCTACGATTGTGGGAGGAAGTTGAAGTAAACTGGGAGGACATATGTGTAGAAATGGATATAGAGAGAAAGAAGTGGGCCAATGTAGAACAAACCATGAAACATATAGCTGTAAAAGATGTGCATTTTGCCTCTGTAGATACTGTTCTCCTAGTAAATGTGAGTAAATACAAAATCTCAAATGATTATTCAGGCAGAGCTTCCCTGAGTAGCTCTGCCATATTTTTTCAGCGTATCAAATACATTACGTAAATTATTAAATATGAGATCAGTTATGATCATGAGGTCTGAATCATATCTAACTTTACATACTTATTTTTATCACACTTGATTTGGCAAATTGAATCACAACATCAGGTTAAAAACATTTGCTTGATCTCTATCTATATGCCATATTTGCTCAAGTCCCTGTTAACTTTTTACGCTCCTGTAACTTTTTTAGAATGCTGAAATATGTGTGTCGGGTGGGAGGGACCGCGGAATTGCTTTGTGGAGAGTTCAAGATGTCAAACCTTCTGTTGAAAATGAATATTGCAACATAGTGACAGATGTAAGACCAAGGCACATTAGGTATGATTCTCACTCTGGTTGGGTGTGGGATCTGGCCGCAGACAATATGGAAGCAGCCACAAAGATATTCTCTGCCTCATGGGACAACACAGTGAAAGCTTGGGATTTAGAAGCTGGCTTTGCATGTTTGGAAACGTTCCAGTGAGTATGGAAACTTATCAGTTTTTGTGGTGAAAGTGCTGGTACGTCAATTTTCCTATTCCTATACCCAGACCAGATCCTTGGTTTAAGATTATACATTTTATGCATTCTCATTTCATAATGTTATCATTGTTTGTAATATTACTTACAGATGTGGTATGTCAGCATTATCAGTTGTCTCCGAAGGCAACATAGTAATGGCGGGATTATATTCTAAGAAAGTATTATCTTTTGATCTCAGAGTAGGGCCTAGTCCGATCAGTTCTTATAAACCCCACAGAGGTCCTGTGTTAGCGTTACATACTTACAACAACATGGTAGCTTCAGTGAGTGAGGACAAAACACTTGCTATCTGGGACAAAGTAGCTGGAAAACTACTAAAAAATGATATTAAAATACCTACAGATAAAGCTTACCCAGTTTGCATTAGCTGGTGCCCAACTGCAATGTATGTTGGTGATTCAAAAGGGTGCGTTCACTTGATTAACCCTGAAGATCATGTTTACCTGAAATCTCACGAGATCTGGCCCGAGCCGCCTATTATCAGGCCCTCTAGTAAGATAACTAGTTGCTATCAAAGTCAGGGAACAATGGTTTTATGCTCGGACAGAGGAGAAATCAAGTTTTTGTATAACTGTTATCCACCTCAAGAATTTGCTTCAATCAAGGCTACCACAAGTGATGTCACTCAGGTAATTAATTTTAGCTTGGATACATTAATATGCCGTGTAGTTTCCGGCACTTTAGAATAGGGTCTTTTACTCATAGATGTCGTAAATGGTGACTATTCCTTAGGCTATTAAACTTTGGATTCTTCTTTTAGGCGATAGGCTAGCAACCTGTCACTATTTGAATCTCCATTCCACTATAAAGCTGAACATGGCCTATCAATCTTTGCGGGACTGTAAACTCTGTCTACCCCATAAGGGATGATGACGTGATCGTATGTATATAGTGAACATTAGCACGTGTGGCATACTGTATTTTCACCATTTCTGTCTGGCTGACTGCGGACTTGAGAGAGCAAAGGTCGAAGAATTTCCAACATGTTGCGATTTACCCAGGGTTCAATATAATGAATTCAAAAGCCATGTATAGGGCATGATGAGAAAATAACTTTTTCTGATTGGCCTGGGTTTTGGATGTTTATCTATCTCAGTATTTATTATAAAATATAGTATCGTTGAGTTAGTATCTCGTAACACAAGACTCGAACTTACTTCGAGGCTAACTCAATCTGTGTAATTTGTCTTTATATAGGTATTTATTATGTAAAAATTGTTTTAGTCATCATAATATCTTTTTAATTGACCTTACGTTATTTTAAGTTTTTGTCTGAAACCTATATAGTAATTTCGCCAGGCTTCTCGAGGTAGATAAAAATAACAAGGGACAAACAAAACATTTCAAATTCCTTTAAAACTTTTTCAGATGCGGTACCTCAATGACATATTGGTGGTTGGGACCTGCGATTCCGCCCTAGAGTTTTGGATCCCAATTGACAGATTCACAAGTACAGAACCGTGATCGACCAAAATTGAACTACATAATGATAATGATTTTTTTACTAATTATCTTAACTTGACATGGTCAGGGTTATGTAAGTTGTGCAGCTCTCCTTCATATGATTTCTGATTCCCTAAAATAAGGAGCTCAATTTTATTAAGACAAAGACTATTTACCAAATTACAATTAATGACAATTAAAAACTAATTATGTTCCTTAATTAATATATTCACGTTGCGTTTTGCTCTATACAGAGGGCCCATTGTCCTTACTTACATAACAATTATTTGAGATCGACAGGTAATTATAGTTGAGCTACTTAAGTTGACCTCCATGACCCTGCTAACCTACGTCAGGTACGAAGAGACATAATATGTCGGTATCAAATACAAATGCAAATAATCTTTATTGTACCTTAATATAATTTTTAAACCTGACCATATTGGATAATCATATTCAGTTGAACGTACACTACCTTCACATTATTAGGAACTGCCGCCCGCTGTTTGGCCTCACAGCAACGCAGGTTAGCATTGAACTAATGTCACCCGGAAACTATAGAGTCATCAATACATGGATAAAGTAATTCGAACCAAATGATTCTCTATTGATTTATCGAATAAAGTGTGACGTTGACCCACGTTGGGCGCCACTGTGACGATTAGGTAAAACGTCGCAGGTAAGAGTGATGAGAGATAATTTGAAAATACATGGAATAACTACAACCTTTGCTGGGACTAGTTGTACAATATTTAAGAGTGTGGGTTTAGCAATAGATACGAGTTCCAGCAAGCAGCCGCCGCTATCGACTTATATAAGGCTTCCGGGCTCTGAAGTGAGGCGCTGGGAAGACCGCTGCGGCACGACGTCACAATAGTCACAAAATAATATCTGTTATTCTTTTGTACTGTGATGTAGAAGTCAAACTGTTTCTATCTTGTTTGAAAATATTTCGTGTCTATGTCAAGCTATTATTTATTGCAGGTTATTTTAAATTTTATAGAAATAGTTTATAGGTAACTAAACTTGTACCTATATTTAAATTGTTTTCTAAATTTTAAATCTATTCGAAGAAAATACCTTTGTATATTTTTTATCGCTTCTAGCATTTGCACTATAGTGAACTGAACTTTTATTATTAGGTTCCAACGCATTTTTAAGATTGTGCTTTATGAATGTTTCTTGGTTGTGTTAACAAAATGATTGTTTTGTTATTTATTGTTGCTAATTTACTTTAAAAAAGTATATTATAGGTCAAAGAATTTTAAAAATAGCAGAACATTATCCACTATCCCAAAAGTACTTCAATACTTACTAATACAATTAAAAAATACATTTTAATACTTCTACTCACTTAATTATAAGCGTATACTTTCAAATTGACATGTAAATTAAGAATATCCATGCCTTATTCGACCATACGGTCGATCAGCCCATATTAAGCAAGGCAGATTTGTGCTGATTTACTTATTGCACTAATATTTTTTTATATAGTGTAATAAATATATAAACATTAATTAATATTCCTATCTGTATGTAACGATCTCTGTTAAATACTTTTTATACGAAAAGATTTTATAAATAAAATGACTTACACAAAATAATACCTGTTTTTATTACAAGCTCTATAAGTATAGGTACAGAAGTTGGGTTTTATTATAAATTATCATAAATAGAACAATAAAATTTACACTTTTTAAGGCACTGTTGACGACGGTCGTACATATCCGAGCTTGACTTGACTACGACCACGGTAGTGGTAGCCATAGGTACCATTCGAGTGGAAAATTGGACTTAGAAACTATCATTCACAGCTAGGTAGGCTTTATGTCAAGTAGGTCGGTATTATTATTTAGTAGTATCCGCATGTATTTTACCATTTTCTAACAAAGAAAGTCTGTGTATTTAGGGTCTAAAAGTGGCCTGGCTACTTTTTAAGGTCTTATTTATTTGTGCCAAATTTATCTAAATTGATTTAGTGTTATTTAAGTCTATCCGTTTTAAGGGGTTCCATAATAAACATGATAATTTCGAAATGTCTGCCCGCGGTTTTGCGAATGGCTCGAGACGCACTCGATCGGTTTTTTGATTTAAGAAAACGTCGATGAATGAACTATTTCTGATATTTCATAACGCAGCATTTTACCCCTTCCGATTTTACTCGCTTTTATTTAATATATAATAACGTTTATAGGTGTTCCAAAACTTATAAATAGTTTTTATTTCAAGACGATCACATCGATAATTTACGATATTAATGTTATCTACCTACCTAGTAGAAGCAAAGCACAACACTAAAATCCGTCATGGCCGAGTGATATGTTGACGAACTGTCAATTTTGTGAAATTCTTTTATTTTCGCTATGACCAGTTATTTGTGAGTTGTAATTTTGTAATGGCCAGTGTCCAATAGTTTTCTTGTGGTTAATTACACGTTTTCAACATGAACGGGTTAAGTTTCAGTGAACTATGTTGCCTATTTTGTTGTCCGCCATGCCCGGGGAAAATTGCGGCTAAGTTAGCGTTCCTGCCTCCTGAACCCACGTATGCATTCACACCCGACGAAACGGGATCCAAGTTTTCGCTGACCCTCACCGAAAGAGCAGAATGGCAGTATTCCGAAAGGGAAAAAGAGAACATCGAGGGTTTCTACTCCAGAACATCGAGAGGCAACAGAATCGCTTGTCTCTTTGTTCGTTGCAGCCCTAACGCTCGCTTTACGATATTGTTTTCTCATGGAAATGCCGTAGATCTCGGACAAATGAGTAGTTTTTACTTAGGTTTAGGAACTAGGATAAACTGTAATATATTCAGCTATGATTACTCTGGCTATGGTGTAAGTGGTGGAAAGCCATCAGAAAAGAATTTATACGCGGATATAGACGCTGCCTGGCAAGCGTTACGCACTCGTTATGGCATCAGCCCAGAGAATATAATCCTGTATGGACAGAGCATTGGAACAGTTCCCACTGTGGACCTGGCTGCTCGGTATGAAGTGGGTGCTGTGGTGCTGCACTCTCCTCTAATGTCTGGCATGAGAGTCGCGTTTCCCAACACCAAGAGGACATGGTTCTTCGATGCCTTTCCAAGGTATGTGGTTATAAACAACTGACATCATCTAACTAATTTCATAGAAATAAGTACATAGTTTTCTAAAATAACTATGTTTTTAATTCATTAATCAAATTCTCTTTACATTGACATCTATTTCTACAGTGAAGTTCATGTAGCATATAAATCAGTGCTCAATTACGAATAATTCATGCGTATTTATCACTCATTATCATGAGTCATTTACAATTCACTCTGTTTTATCACTGTGTTATGTTTTGACCAGACTTGTTATCAAATTAGAGCCTTCCTTTACAATGCTTATCATGTAATTTATTTTTGATAATTGCATTGAACCCACCTTACATGTAGAAATGGAATCACACCATGTCTTTTGAAATAACTGAAGTGTCCCACTTTTCAATAAGAAGTTTTTTTTTATTCTGGTTACTTGTTATAAAGTTTAACAAGAATATTCAACAAGTTCAGTGAGGTGAACTGATCAATAAGATTTATGTATGAACTATTATTTTATAAATACCTTAAATTCATTCATATAATCATGTCTATATCCCTTGGGGTGTAGACAGAGCCAGAGCTCTTGAAAGACTAATAGGCCATGTTCAGCTGTTAGGCTTAATGATAGAATTAAGATTCAAATTTTGCCAGGTTGCTAGTCCATCACCTAAAAGAAGAATCCCAAGTTTATAAACCTATCCCTTAGTCTCTTTTTATATCATCCATGGAATATAGATGGAGATGTCCTATTCTTTTTTATATTGGTGCTGGGAACCACTTGGCACTAAAATATAAAATACTAGAAAATATATTCCCTAACATGCTGTTAAAGTTTATTCATAGTTTCAAAAATGATTCTATCTGTTGACCTATTTCTCAGATTTTTGCTATGATTTTTGACCTATTTCTCAGATTTTTGCAATGATTTTTCAATATAATTATGTGTTTTTAAGCATGCTGACATCATTTCCAAAAAACAACTATGAATATATGGCATTATCAGTCCCATATAAAAAAGACCTTATTAAAAGTAGGAAGAGAAAGTTAGTATAAAAATCTCAACCTATTGTGTAGTCCTACAGCTAGGGCCAAAACTCTTCCTAATTACAAGTTTGTGTTCATTACCTTACGAGTTTGTGTTATAATATCCTGCATTAACATTTCTTATGTACTTACATGGATAATATACCTGTAATACATGTTTTTTTACTACTTTAATTCAGTGGTTGTTATGCTTTCACTTTACATATAACAACTTAGCCCTAGTTACTTAGTCAGCCGTATTGTGTCTGTACATAAAATTTGATTGTTCACTTTCAGTGTATACAATATCAATTTATGTAAGTTTTATTATTTGCTTAAATTAAAATTTTTAGCATTCTCAAAATCTTTTAGTTTAAGTTTATTCTTGTAATATACTCTAGCTATTACCCTTTTATTATTCTCACTTTAGAAGATCCTTGATGCAATCTGCCTATATGTGTTTAGGTACAGTACCCCAAACTTTGTTTAATGAAGGCAGAAGCTGATAAATGTAAAGGCAATCTACTTACTATTATATTATAAATGTGAAAGTGACTCTGTCTGTTATGCTTTTAATTTTAAACTACTGCACCGGTTTTGATGAAATGTGGTATTAGAGAGATAGAGATAACCCTGAGGAAGAACATTGGCAAAAAAGGGGCGAAGGGGTTAAAAGAGGGGAAGAAAGATTGTCAGTGAACTTTTACGGCAAACAATTGCAGGCAATAGATTGTTTATTATACCTACTTACAAATCTAATGCAAGTATTTTATGATGTTACAGTATTGACAAAATTCCCAAAGTGACCTCTCCAGTCCTTGTTATTCATGGCACTGAAGATGAGGTGATTGACTTCTCACATGGACTAGCAATATACGAACGCTGTCCGCGCGCTGTGGAGCCCTTATGGGTAGAGGTAAGCATCATATTTCTTATTCAATAACACCATGACAAATGATTATATGTGCCAGCTGCTTTTCTTGCCTTCAATGATAAGTAAGCGTTTACTAAACTTAATTACTGAATCTCAATGATGGAATTTGTGTGTGTTATTATTATAATTTGTTATGTTTTTCAGGGTGCCGGACATAATGATGTCGAACTCTTTAACCAATACCTAGAAAGGCTGAAGCGATTTGTTTCAGTAGAATTGCTCAACTGACAAAGACTGCCGGCCACTGGCCAGACTACTCAAGGTGAGCTTGTTTTTATAGTACTATAATATATGTACTTTGTAGGTACTTTAAGTGTGGTTGACTTTTTATAAAACAAAACATATGTTAGGCACATATGTTCTTTTTACATTATTTTACATTCATATTTTGTTTAGGTGACGACCAAAACCCTGCTTCGACATTGAGTTCTGGCACTTCAAGTTCAGCAACAGAAAGACTCCTCTAGCTAGCGGGGGCCGGGCCCAGCCGGGCCGGCCCCAACAAAAATTCTGCTAATACGAACAGTTCTGTCAGCCCACGTAATTTTAAAGAGAACGATAAGTGTGTAGACAATAATGATGTCGGATCTAAAGATAATAAAAGTCCGAAGCCCGTCGCTCATAACATCAGCATCAACGTTACCGATACGGATTCCCCAGTGGGCGTCCGGCGTCGTATACACCTACGATCACTGAGTGACGTGACTCCCGCCAGCCGCGCGCACGTGCCGCGCGCTCGCTCGCACTCCGAGCGGCCCACAGTCGAACCTGCGCCTTCGCCCTCGCATCTCCCCATTGCTGTGGTGCCGCGCGCCGTGCGCAGCGAGCGCTCCTCGCCCGACGCCTCGCTGCACGGCCTAGATCGCCGCGACACCGACGACACGGCACAGGCGCGGCCGCGTCTCCGAGACCGCGGGATGAGCGAAGCTGCAACCCTGTCGGGAAACCCTTGGCGGAAGATGAGCGAAATCGACCTCGAAAGTGCCTCCGGGCGCTCTAAATCCGCTCGCCAATCCCTCGATCCTTGGGTAAAAAATCCGACGGCTCGATCCGCTACGGAAACTCATCGCGACCGCAACGCGACAAGAGAGGAGGGCTGCGAGCCGAGCGGCGAATCGGAAACACGACGCGAGAGCGCGACTTTCAAACGCGGGAAGCTGGAGCGGCGGGCGGCCGTGGGGTGCGAGACGTGCGGCCTCGAGAGCTGCGAGTGCCGGCGGGCGGCGCGGGCGGCGCGCGCGGCGGGCGGCTCGCTGGGCGCGCAGTGCACGTGCGAGGCGCGCTCGCCGCGCCCGTCGCCGGCCCGCCTCGCGCCGCGACCCTCGCCCCGGGCTCTCTCGGATGACGATGATCGCCCGCGTCGCCCCTATAAGTCCGCTTCCCAAAAAATTATATGTTCCTCAGTGGATATAGATGGCGTAAAAAAGGTAGCAGATCCGCTGCTAGAGACTACGTGTTGAAGTTGCCGCGGTCTCGATTGGAGCTAAACGGGACGATTAGAAATATAGATAAAGTTTCGTGTCGTCCGGTCGACCGTTGGACGGGATGACGATTTATAACCTGTGTATGATTGTGTGTTGTCCCTTTTGATGTACGAGTATTATTATTGTGAATTTTGTATCCCTTTAGTAATAAGGTTTCAAAATTATAATTGTATCATATTCAATTATTGTAAAGGGATATGTATGTAATATTATGATGATGGAGCATGATCGTAAAAGGTTTTGCATTGTAATTATATTTTACTTCAGGAGGTTGTGCATAAATACGAATGTCGAGTTAGGTATTATTATTTCCATTGTAATGATAACATATATCTAAACATTATTATATTTAAACCCGGATTATATTTTAAAAGATTCTGTTTTACATATTACACATTGTTATGAATTTACGCACAATTTAATAATGTGAAATCATTCAGTTGTACTAGTAACCTGAAATTGCTGTTTTTCAAAATTATCTTCCAGGCATTGTACATATATAGTTAGAGTCGTAAAAATATAATGCTATGAAATTATCACAAATTATAGCTGTTACCATAATCAGATATAAATAAATGGTATGAACGAAGTAAGTGAATAGCACCCTATAACATTCCATTAGGAAAGAGCCCCTGTTATGTAATATTGAATTACGTCCAGTTGTATAAAAACAAAACCTTCAAAATCTCATTGTGGCTCCTAATCTCTATTTTCATTACTGTAGTTCGAAACAATTTGACTGTCAGTGTATTAAGGGCCGTACAAACAGGAGGAAGCAATTTAGGTCACAAGAGGTAGCTTTTCAAGAGGCGGATAAAAATTTGTCCGATAGATAAATCGCAAAACTTCATACTCTTGTGTTTTTTATTTTTTGGATTGCTTCCCTCTGTATGGGCGAGAATTATGTGAGCACTGTGCCTATACTTAAATTCAATGGGTACCTACTAACGCGTTGCGCTATGCATTGGTTATGTAATATTTAAAAATATTCTTGAAATCAAAATATGAACCTTTGTTTCGATAATGTTGCTAGTCTTTTGTCTTCCTGTAATTTATATATAAAAGGCTACCGCAACGCAACAATTTAGCGGTCGTCCCCGTTCTTGAATATAATTTTTCAACCTTTTTGGGAGCAGTGGGAAGATGGTAGTGGATTATATTTATTTGAATCAAAAATATAAAAATGCTTCAAAATTCTTCTTGGGTATCTTCCGATGGTGATTAAATAATATAGTAGACTGATAAACAGAAAAATAAAAATTGTATTGAGACTACTAAGACAGATATTAACAGAGTCGCTGCGATATTTGAAATCCCAAAGGCCACTAAGTCCCTCTGCCACTATTCCGCGCTACTGCCTCCCGTGTGTCTTGCCCCTGTCTCCTGGCTGGAAAGCCTGAAGATGGAGGCGAACGTCATGATTCTATCTATATCCTCAGTTTCCAACAACTCAACTAAGGGCTTGCATGTGTTACACTATCAAGATTACAACAAATATCATGCAACTGTAAAAGCGGTAGCCTTATGCTCAAAATTAAATTAAACCACATAAACTTTGTGTAATGTTGTGCTACGTACATTGTTTTTTTTTTCTAATATTCAATTACGAGTACATTTTTTCCAGACTTATTCTGCTGAAATGTAAGGATGTCGCTGCTAAATGTGGTTAAAAGCTGTTTAATTAAACAGCTAGCATTATAGTAAAATCATTAGAGCAATCATAGCTTTCAACACAACAGCTGACTGAAAATTCGCTATCATATTGCATTAGTATATTTTAACGGGTTCATTATTTTACAGCTATTTTAACCACACAGCTGCGACATAGATATTGTTACAAATAATTATATCTATTGTACCTCTGTTTGTTTGTTTCGTATTTATGCAATAATGTAACAAACATGTTATTCACTGTATTTATGAAAATATACCTACTACATACCTTCATAAAATTATTAACGTGTTATCTTGCTGGAACTGAGAAATAAAACAAAAATTGACTTTTCAATGACTATTTCATTTAGTGTGTGTTCAATATATTTTCTGATATCAAATTTTATTTAATGAAATTTGTAAATGTACCTTTATGTTCATGTTTTAAGTTCTTTACGTTGTCTCATTTATGCATTTATTATTGTTAAGGGATCACAGGAGGGAGTTCAACATGTTAAATTGAATCTTATTCAGAAATTTCTGAAGAACAACAGCCAAGCGTATTGATTACATTAATGTCTGAAGATATTTATTCGCAAGATTAAGATTCAATATTGCGAACTTTGGTATCTAAATTCTTACTCTTCATTTAAGAAAAATCCTAGGTGTTGAAATCATAGAATTCAGAATAATGGATGAATAAATGTGTTACTTGTGAATGTGGCATGTTTTGCATCTTAAGAAAATGTATTTAACGTCATTTGCACGGGTTCAATACCGCACTTCTATTGTCTTATGTTATTCTGATTTCTAAGGTTGGAATGGAGTTCTAGAAGAATCTACAAGTTCAGTAAAAATAAATAAATCCCATTTAATAGTGCAACCAACTGCAGATAAAACGTGCTGTTTTATCGTTATAATACCTATATGTTTATAGTTATTTTGATAAATTTTGTTTGCATGTTATTAAAATATAATCTTATTTTTAATTAATTATTATATGGGCCTTGCAGAGGTTGTGAATGCATACATTATAGAGTAATTAAAATATGATTTCAGGCTTTCTTCAGGCCAGATTATAAATATGAAATGACTGATTTTATAAATAATATTTTATACTAAAATTTCTATGACCCTTGATAACCATCTGTAATGTTTGGTATGTTCTACATTGAATCTCACTTTTTTACAGTACCTACATCACATCCTGTTCAAGGCACATAATAAGTTCGTTCGTTAGAAAAAAATATTTTGTATTGTTTTGTGCTACGTTAATTTTTAGCAGAGAGATTGATTTTGGGGAAGTTTTATCAACAATAATGTAGATTATATTATGTAAAACAGCTAAAGTTGATTCCAGACCAAATATGATGTTCTGTTACTGATAAATTGGAAGGCCTGCAGAATTATTTTAGAGAAATTATTCATCGGACACAACCACACAATTGGTTTAATCACTAGTATGGTGATGTTATGTTATGCTAGTAAAAAAATCATTATTATTTATTTTCTATTTCTATGGAGTATTAGCTTAAAAATACAAGTATTACTATCTGATATACACATAGTTCTACCAAAGACACATTTAAATATTTACTTAAACATGAATAGACTTCAAACGTTACAAAGTAGTGATGAGAATTCGTTACTGATTGCAGCTCTTAAATTTTATTTTTCCTTCATTTATATGGAAACATTTAATTCAAATATTTTTATTTTTAAAATGAGTTTTTGTTTTAATTTACTACATAAACAATTTATGATATATTGGAGATTAGAGGATTTTATTTTATTTAAATAAAACTCAGAATTACTTTAAAGCTTTTTACTTATGGCCACATAAACAAATAAACAATAAGGCACATTATATTATACTACTGCCGTACACGTGCCATTATATATATTTAATAAATTATAATACCCGAAATACTCGCTCCTTTGTTTTCCTTGTATGTACTTATTTCAGTTAATTGTATGATTGAAAGTATAAGTTTTCGTTGTATTGGTATCAATGCAAGCCATCTATAACCTGTGTGGGACAACTACGATGATCACAGTATGGAAAGCATGTTTGTTAAAGTTTACACACCAACTAACCCTTATTTTCATACAGTGACCCCACCTTGTTATTGGTGGCTCGTATAGATAATGTATAATAATATTTCTAAATATAACATGTAACATAATTTTTAATAAATTAAAGTGCACATATCTTTAAAAGCCTTTTTCTTTCGCTAGGTTGACTGATACAAAAATCTTTTCTTGTTTACTCTTTGTAATAAGTTAAACAAATTTTATTGCCAAGTATGCTTTAATAACTTGATTTTAGAAAGGATGAAATATTTGAACAACAATAGGCAAGAGATAAAACTTTTTTACTTTGTAGGTAGCAATATTGTAATCAGGTGTTTGAAGCTGCCCATCTTTTGATATTAAATGATTGGTATTATCAAAGGTGATAGGTGAACCTAGCAACTAGTATGCAGGTCCATGCCCTTTATTTTATTTTTGCTACAGCTACACTAAGTACCCATATACATATAACTAAGCTCCTAGCACCTCTAAGTACCTAATACAGATGTGTCCTAACATACAGCTTATCACCAAAATGCATAATAATTTAACTTGTAAAATAATCCCAAAATTGTTCACGACTGAGAGAGTGGGTAAACCTCTATTTTAAATATAAATGGGTGTACATACTCATAGTAAAAAACCATTTCATTCTTTGCTTGTGCCTTGCCAGCAATAAATGGCTTTATGATTGATGGGGTGCAATATTTAAATTCTATTAAAAAATTTAATTTATAAATGCAAAAAGTAATATTTTCCAAATACCCCCATTAGATGTATTTTTATTTAATACTTAATGCTTTAATTTTTTACTCTTGATAAAACCTTCAGTCATACTTGCAACTTGTTCAGATGATTTTAAAACAAATGCATGATCCACACTGACAAGTTTCATTTGCAGAGGAGGCTGAAATGGCTTTAAATCTTCCATATAGCTAACTGGTGCCCAGCCATCTCTATCACTGTATATAACGTTTGTCAGATGTTTTATTTTATCAATGCCACTTCTATTTATGTCTGTAACCCTTGCCATTTCATCATAACTTAAAAACAACATCTTCTCAAAGCTAGTTGGACTTAAAAACTTTTTTATTCTACTATTATATGATGGCGGCAGCTTATTCCAATTAATATATAAATTAATAAAGAAAGAACGAACTGCTTCGGGCAGAATATGAATTATATTGATAAAAAACATTAGCAATATATGAATCCTAGACAAAACATTTGTAATGTATTTTCCATTGGGTGCCAATGCCATTCTTTGAATTGTCGGAAATAGTAAATTTATGGATAATATTTTATTAATCAGTTCAGAATGCCTGTTCAGCATTTCAATAATCATCCATGTTCCTATTGAATGACCTATGAGATGTATATGGCAATTATTATCAATACATTCATTGATAAAGTTTAACTTATGTTCTACTTGACCTTGAAGGGAGAATAAATGCTTATTATTTTTCAAAACGCAAGCCTGCTGATTAGTTACACAATCATGACCAGCTTGACCTGAAATAAAAATGGTGATAAATTAGTGTGCAAACCCAAATATTATATTTTTCATTATTTTACCAAAAACCAAGTAGTTTAACACCAACGCTAGTGCAATATTATCTGAAACTATCTGTCTTATTGTGTCAATGTCTTCTCCTACATGAGCGAGAACAGCTGGATAAAAGGTTAGGTACAATAGTATTATTTAGTATTATAATATATAATGAAAAAAAGAATACCTACCAATAACACACATTGGTAATCCAGTCAATTTATGTAACTCTGATGCAAATTCAATATAAAAGTCTGGTAATCCGGGGTTCCCGGATATACACACTATAACTTCGCCTTGGTCACTTTCCAAAGGATTTCCCCATGTCAAAATACGAGTTGGAACAGAGTTAACGGTTTTAATAACTTCAGAATACATAATTTTTAACTTCTTGGATATTTTTCTACTTGCTGCCGACAGAACACTTTAAAAATTTTGCAGCCGGCACCTAAGATTGTCTTACTTGGACTTTGTCTTCGTTCCCACCAACATTGTTTCCATGCTTAAATACGTCATGAAAAGCGATAAAGATAAATCAAGAAAAATTCTAATGTTTATTTACACACATGTACATACCTACATACTTAGACCATAGACAAATATGTATAATGTCCAAAGACTCAGACCACAGATATACAGACTCAGATTTTCTGACTTCTAAGCTTCTAACATTTCGAAGTGTTCCCAGTTTTTAAACAATCCCATTCCCACTATGAACGGAAAGCACTTTAGCCTTTTCAAAATAAACCTTTAATAAATTTTATTAAAAGATAAAATAAAAAACTAAAACGTAAAAATTCACTGGTGATTTTTAAATGTTAAGTTGACTTTAATCGTAATAACATAACAAATATCAGGAAGGAATTTCTTTTTTAACATAGGGAATCCTGTCCACTAAACCCTAGAATAAAAATATTTGGATTTAAATTTTTTTTTTACAGGGGAATGAATAAGTGGAAAAGAAATGCACAAAATAAACACTTGATTTCATAATTATAAGTACTCTTGAACGCTCCAATTTTCACCTTATTTTTAACATAAAATACTTATTTACGTTTTTTTCTATACGGGATAAACAAAAGCCAGGACTGAAAAGCCCCATTCAGTTGTAGTTGTATGGCATAAGGGTTTGTGGCGACATCTCTACGCCACTCGTCACAACATCAAACCACACAACAATTGTCAATCATCGCGAAGAAATTGACGCGCTCAACTAATAGCAGCAAAGAATCTAAGACGCGATTTCAAAGATTTCACGAGGGAGGGGGTAACTCCCCCCCCTCCCTTGCCGGAAGCCTATAGTTTTTTTTTACGAATTTTTAAAGTTTTCATATAAAAAGTGTGCTAAAGGTCATTAACCGCCAGATGGGCAAGGGGGGGGGAAAGTAAGAAGGGATGAAAGGGGTGAAGGGGAGTTAAACCTAACCTAACCTATACTAGGCTTTTTTGTTTGAACGCTCCGCTCGCTTCGCTCGCTCCGCTTTGGTGGTTTACACCAGCCTTTTTTTTTTTTTTTTTACGTGTGGAAAGACCTTCGTCTACCCGGCCGGCTACGGGAAGCCGGACGGGTTATGTGGGGCTTGAACCCACTAAAACCACACGGTGCCATCGCCTACCGCTTGTTGCCAGGTGTGTGAGCTGCCCTCGCTCATATTCCTGACGCGGCGGCCGCTTCCACGGCGGCCTCGGCTCGGCCGCTCTTCACGGAGCGGCCAGCGGGGTGACCCGTCGGTCTTCAATTCTACCCGCTAGGGGAGGGCGCGCCTGGCACAAGCGCGCCTTCAACCCAGGGCCGTGTCGCCAGGCAGCGGAATCCCGTTTCCGCCGCCCGACCGGCCCTGGTTTACACCAGCCTAACCTACCGACCCCGAGTCTGCTTCGAGCACGCGTAGAGTGCGGACGTTTTCCGGTGCGCTCCGCGGAAAAATATTGCAAAAAATAAAAATTATTGTGAAAATTAAATAAAATCAAATAAATTTGTGTAGTAAAGTGTTCTGTGTCGCTGCAACCCTCCGGGAACCCTCAAGATCTGAATAGGATCAAGCACCGGAAAACAAGACTCGGCTCACATGATAATGCACAGGTGGCTCCGCACCAGAAAATATTTTATATTTGCTGACGCGAAGACACATAAAGTGCAATAGTATGTTTAAATAGTATAATTATATATAAGGGATTTTAATTGGGTGATTTAGTATTAAGTAGTTATAAGTATATAGGTACCTGTTTTTAAAACTTTTGACTCGATAATTGTTTATCTAAACCGAATGATCATCAATGACGGTAGAAATTTAACAAATGACAGCTGTAAAATAAATACTTGATAAATATTAAGCCGATGACTAAGAAATTGCAAATCATGCTCATTAATAATAAAAAAGTACCGTCATAGCGCCTTACTTGAGACAGTTTTGGAATTCAGGTGTTTATAAACTTTTACTGTGTCAACGAATAGTGACAGTATTCACATCTATAATATAGTCTGTACCTTTTTTATCCAAAAAATGCTTCCCCAAGCCCATAGGTACATCACAGATTTTTTATTTTTTTTATTTTTGCTGTCTCATGTTACCATCATGAAGTGCCATAATTGATACACCACACAAAACATATGAAAGTATCATGAATAGAATTTAAATGAATACTTGAGACAGTAAAAAAATTCAAAAACTACATGACCAACTGAAAATTTTTTTTTTGGGCAGCTGCACTAAATTTTAAGTACCAAAAATGAAACAAGTTCCGTATAGCTCAATTTTTATTAATATTCATTACAATCAGTTTAAATCAACGTTGTTCGCTTATTTGGCAATGCAGTGAAAACAAATAGAAATACTTTTCTAAAGTAAAATAAGGAGAAAATAATGAAACAAGAATTTAATCTTACATAACTCAAAAACTTATAACAATCATACTCCAATATTTTCATATATAGTGGGTACTATAGTAACTAAAAAAATAATACACGTTTTTGGTAGCTTTATAAGCTAATCATTACAATAATTAAACATTACAAAAATAATCAGATAAATCAGTTTCTAAAATGAGACGTTTCAAGTTGACTGCATGTATCAAATTGACAACACTTAAGTGAGTACTTGAACTTACAACTAATAAACAATATTCTTCAGTCTTAAAATTTCAATCAGTCTTCATTAATAATAAGATTTGGCTTTATATTACTTACATTTACATTGAAACTGTAACGACCTCTTTTCAACAATACTGGCTTAACAACTGATATAATTTTTTGAGAGTCAACAGTCATAATATCATCAACAGGGGGAAATACATAAATTCCTTTATTTGTGCTTTTTCTCAAAAACTTACAGGAATACTCATTCTCATTTAATATTTCAGTTATCTGAGCAAAGAACTCTTTTACCATTGGTTTATTTTTAAAGCCATCATATATTAAGTGAATTTTTACAAAGTCATACATTTTTACAGATACTTCAGAAGTAGGTTCGGTTTCTATATGTTCATTCTTGGTTTCACTTAAAATTTGTTTCAGTTTCATTTTAGCAGATTTGGAGGATGATGGTTGCTGTGTTGATTTAAATACTTTTGGCTGCGAAGTTATATCGTTTTGATCTTTAGGTTTGCGTTTTATATCAATAGATTTAGAGGTAGATGGTTGCTGTTCTGGTTCATATACTTTTGGTAGCGTAATAATGTCGTCTTGATTAGTGGAAGATAATGGTTCCTGTGGTGATGCAAATACTTCTGGCTGAGTAATTACATTATTTTGATCTTTTGTGGAAGAAGACAGTTTCTGTACTGATTTAGATATTTTTGATTGCGAAATTATGTCCTCTTCACCTTTTGATTTTTCTCGTGATTTAGAGACTCTTGGCTGGAAAAATATATTTTCTTGATCTTCAGAATCTAAATATACATGTTTTCTTTGTTGTTTTAATTTAATGTTAGGAATGATATTTGATTGGGTTGTGGTTTTTTCTATCAAATTATCGAAATCTTGTAATTCAGATATATTATCACTATCAGATGTATCATGTACAGAATAATTGCTAGAAACTGTAGTATCCGTGTCTTCTTCACGTGCTGTTTTCGGTTGCGTAAATAATGGATCTGAATCTATGTTTACTTCTAAATAATCTTCTTCTGCATCACAAATTCCCACGTCTACTTCTTCAATATTTTGAGTATTTGAAGGATTTGTAATATCGGAGACTGTAAGGCTTTGACCTGCCGAAGCTTGCAATTTTTTCTTTCTCACTTTAAGAGGAGCTGATGTATTAAGACGACTTTCTTTTAAAAAACTTTCGAATGCACTCGCCCATTCTTTAGATGTGCTGTTATTTTCTGGAGTTTCAACGGGAAGCTTGGCCAGAACTGTTTGTTTGTTGAGAGGGCAAATCCCAGCTGCACGAAACCCTGACTTTAAATTCTCTGAAGATGTCAACAGTTGATCTAACGATCGTTTTAAAAGTCGCGGAAACTGATCTTTGGGAATGCAGCCCCTGGTTTTCTGCTTCCATTCTAATAAGGTTTTTCGCCATATTGCTTTAAGTGGACGGAAGTAAGCGACATCAAGCGGTTGGGTTAAGTGTGAACTATTTGCAGGGAGAAATATGAAACGAATATCTGATTCCGCACATTTTTGTATAACCTTTACAGACAGATGACTTGCCAGGTTATCTCCTAGTATTGCTTTCGGACCTTCACCTACCGAACTGAAATAAGGTACAACCACTTTGAAAAACCAGTCTTCAAACGTTGTACTGTCAAACCAACCGCTTCTTGTTCGATTGTAGAATGTATTAGCTGGCCCTCCTCTCAACCAAGAATCGTAAAGGTGCTCAGCCTTATATACGACATATATTGGTAATAAAGCTCCTGATGCTGATCCTGCAAACATAACCGATGTGCTCGATTTCGAAGCGTCAATGATATTTTTTGGACTTTTGAAACCTCTTCTTACTAATACTTTTGTTTTTCCAGGGTCGTCGGTAAAGTTAGTTTCATCAAAATTCACAATTGCTTCTGGTTTTACTCCCTCCAAGCTAATCATTAGATTATCAAAATAATCAGATATCATTTCAGGATTAACAGCAGCTCTTGCTCTTTTAATGTTTTCACAAAACTTGTACGAAATTTCATGTTTGTTTCGGTCTAAAAATCCTTTCAACCAAAATCTTCCTGGCAAATTGTTCTTAAATCTAGGTTCTGTCTTTCCCTTCGTGTCAAGGTATTGCTTCACAATAAGCGTCAAGTCAAAGGCTGTTATAGGAAATCCCCATTTCCCGCAAAGAATTAAGGCTTCTACAATTATATTTTCATCTTCATTTGAAAAAACTGTGGGTCTTCCAACTTTATTCATATGCTTACAACGCACTTTTCTCTGTACAGTGGCTGGTGGAACATTATATTTTTCTGCAGCTTTTCTAATCGACATACCTTTTCGCACTGAAGCCACTGCATTTTCAACCGCTTCATTGGAGTAGTTACGGTATGGCCGTGACCCAATTTTCTTTCGATACTTTCCCATGTTCTGTCAAAAAATCGAAATGAAGATTTAGGTAAGCCCAAGATAATTGTCTTTCTTGGCAAATTTTCTTGTCAATTATTTTACCCTTCCATTGAAATCTTCAAAACCATAGTAGACATGAAAATTCATTACATACACCACAGATATAAAAACATTACATTAAATGTAATGTTATTATATCTGTGACATACATCAAAAGATAATTTTTATAGGATTGATTAATAAGAATAGAACATTTTACACCATTGTTATTTTTATGAAAAGATTATCCATTAATCGCAAAAAAAATCCTTTTCGTTCACATTCATATTATATTTAAAATACTTGACAACAAGTTTACATGAATCTATGGTTTCTATGATTTCATTGAAATATTAAATTTTTGACAGAAAAAAATGGCCGCAAAACGAGCTTTTAATTAAAAAGAAAGTTTTAACAATTATTAAGCCATTTTGAGACATAGTAAATAACTTGAGACAGTTGGTAACTTGAAACAGTAGGTAACATGAGACAGTAGATAACATGAAACAAATGTATCAAATTACAACCACTTCGAAATATTTTCATTTGGAGTGGCACACAAGCCGTCGTTTTAACTTAAAATTCACGAAACCTTTGATAGTTTGTAGCTAAATAGTAAGGTTAGGTTATGCAAAGACCAGATTTTGACAAAGATCAACACAGATCGAGTAACATGTGAAGTTTTATGAACCACAGAACTTAACAATTTATTGTGAAAACTTTCAACTCTAATTATTCATAAAATAGGCTTGAAAAGACTTACTTTAGTTATTATTTATCTTGCACACACTTTTCTCCTGTCGCCATGACACTTGCCAGCAGTAATGTTACCATGTGTAAAAAAATATGGGTGCGTTCGAAAAAACCAGTTATTTGTATCAAGTTAACCTGCAGTATCAAGTAAGGCACATTGACGGTACAAACGAATTTGATTAAGAAAATATTTAGCAGTAACCACAAAATTAGGTAAAATAACAAAGACGTGACAGAATGTGAATACGTAGTAATAATTGTTATAAATATATAAAAAATGACTCAAGTAAGAAAATAATGTTAGTAAATGTTGCAAATAGGAACTTAGATAATTGATAAAGAAAAATATGTTATGTATAAAGTTGTATTTCATAAGTAAATGACTAATAATCCACCATTGTATTACAAAGAAGCAGACTAGGTGAAGAATTAAGTTAAGATTTAGTTTATCACATATACTGTATATAATAGCGTCTTAAAATGTCTCTGTACCCTTACAGAGTGTTACTGCAATAAACTCCCCCTGGGTGTGGTGTAAAAAAAAAAAACCTATCGACCCCCCCGTGCCGGGGGGCTGCCCCTGCACCCCCTGCTGTCCGTTTATCGACAGCTACTTTCGAAGTCAGTAGATAAGATGACAGTAGCACATTAACAAAACGGCGGATTGCGTTCTGTTCATAGTTAAGTGTCTTTTTTGTTTTTACTTTTAAGCAAAGTTTTTGACTATATTTTTAGTGCTAAAATAATATTAATTAATGTATTGTACATGTTTAATAGACAAACTAATTATGTAATACTAAATTAACACAGTTTACAATGACAAACCGAAAATATTGCGTTTTGTTTAGTGCAATTAGCTTAAAGCTTTCAAAAATTCATATAAAAAATGGGGGGCTTCCGGCAAAAAAAAATACTTGGGGGGGAGGGGTCATACAAACCCTCCGTGTAACACTGAAACACAAACACTGTAATATCGATGTATATAGTAGTGGTAGAAAGGCGGTAATGTAATTTTTAGGCTAGGTATGTTGTTGGACTGTTGAGGGGAAGTAAGCATTTCTCTCTTTTTTGTTGGCCTATAGTACAAAACTATTCGTCACACGACATTGCATTTAAAATTAAATATTTGTTTTCAATCAATTTTGTTATATTTATTTTGTATTACTGACAATTTTTTTAATAGCTCCCAAAAAGTACCTACCTACCAAGAAAGGGCGAAGTAAAGCACCCACGGAACAGCTATTACACAAGTAGGTATAATTCTTAATTTTAACTGTCTAAACTCGACACTAGCAAAATATAAGCTCAAGGAGAAGTTTAATTGCTAAAACTAAGATCCCTATTACACGGTTCGTTATTCAGCAAGCGATATTAAGACTTTCTGAGAGTTTAACTAGACTTCTCGTTTATTACTATAGTCTGAAAAACGAACGCTTGCTCAGTTGCACGCTCTATCGACGTAGGTGATCACCTGTACTTCGCCGTGAGGTTCTTAACACGTTAGAATAGGACCACTCAATGTCTTTTCCATGGATGCCATAAGAGTCGACTAAGGGATAGGCTACTAAACCTGGGATTCTTTTTAGCGATGGGCTAGCAACCTGTCAATATTTGAATTTTATCACTAAGTCATACAGTAAAACAACAGTTGAACGTGGACTTTAATTTTGTTTCGGGACAGTTAGCTCTGTCTACCCCGTGAGGGACAAAGATGTGATTATATAATTGTATGTATGTGTTTATAAATCAAGACGAGCAAAATTATCTGCTTTTTTTGGAGCACACCATTTATAATACTTATAATTTTGCATTACATGATTATTAATGTACCTATGCGTATACAATAATAAGCACATGTATGTCAGTGGCAATTCCTGGTATTTACCTATAATTGGGGTGGCTCCAGCTTTTGTTATAAATGTTAAGTTCGCAAAAAAGAAATTTCATTTGACATTTTCAGTTATGTATGAAATAACTGATATTTTCATGTCTATTATTAACTAATTACTAATTAAAACGTCAATTAAATCAATCGAAAGATAGAAAACGTAACAAACACTATCACAAATCTACACTATCGTGAAAAACATTCAAAAAATCGTTAGGTAGTGCCAATGAAGAAGTAGTGGCACTGTAGCGTAGCACTGTGAATAGAGAGGGTAGTGCGCTATTCACAGTGCCACAGTGAATTTGTATGGGCTACGCATGCGCTGGCAGAATCGCATCGCTCGCCTCGGCCGCGACTACAATCGCGAGTTGCGTTCGTGACAGATAAAATGCATGCATGTACCTATTTCTAAATAATAAGGTTGTAAGTATACAAATTTTTACATTTTATTTAATGCATAAAAGTTATAGTGCTTAAATATTACGTGCCATCTTAGAGAAATCGACACTGATGTATGTATATACATACATGTGTGCGCACGGAGACGTCCACTCCCTACAGACACGAGCGTCGACTAATCGGAACGGTCTAACTCTTATTTTAATATTCAACATGGTCTTGCAGTTGTAATTCAGAGTCTAACTTATAAAACACTATTAGTATTACAAAGACATTCTTAATATCGGATAGTCTATTAGCGGTATAAAAAAATCGGTTATCTGTAAAGTCGGTTTACTGACGATAATTGAACGTGACAACGTCTTAAGAAAATACTGATGGAATGGTAGCATTTTTCAAAAGAAAATTTTTTTTCATTTGTTTAATAGATTTGTATGTATATAGAGAAGAAGGTATACCCTGCCGAACGCGAAGGCCGATTGTGTTTTTTCGTGCGTGCAGCCGGCTCAATTGAATTATAAGACGTTGTCACGTCAAAAGAAAAAAAAGATACTCGTCACGTCTTGTCTTGGTTACGTCAGCAAGCAAATGTCAGTCAGGCTGAATAGTCAGTCAGATGATTATAAAATTCCTAATATTTCCTGTGTGAATGTACTATTCATAATTATTCCATAATATTCAACATCTTCTTGATTTAATCGAGTCACGTAATAATATCTGTGATTTAAGTTTATTCTATTTTGCACTACTTATTGCGAACAATTTACGATATTTTTTTAGTAATAGGTTCGAGCTAGGTTCCTACCTAATCGTTATTGTTTTAATTTTCCAATCAATCAAATTAAAAATCTTATCAGCAGGCCAAGAATATGTCGAGTGATAAGAAAAAAGCTCTCTTTATTTGTCTAGGTACGTTTATTAAACATAATGAATACAATACAACATAGAGATAGTTTCAGAGGTTTTGTTATGAAATTGCGACAAAGAACACACTTTCACATTTATAATATTAGTATGATATATATATTTTTTACAGTAGGTAGTTCCACTTAGTTTACACAACATAACAAACATTCTATCTATTGTCCTTGGGTTCTGAAAGCATAGCAGATTCCTATACTTAAACTGTGGTATTCCTTTTTTGTGAAAATTATTTTTCCATTATCATAGGTCCGAGTGTAACAAGTACAATGCAGCTCATAGAGCATAAATTAGAATTTCTATGCATTTTCAGGTAATATTTGTAGATCCCCAATAGCTGAAGGTGTATTTCAAAAAACTGTAAATGAAATGGGTTTAGGGGATAAGTGGGAAATAGACAGTGCAGCAATTGGTGGCTGGCATGTTGGGAATCCGCCTGATTGGAGAGCCCTGGATACTATGAAGAAACATAATGTCCCTTATAGTAACCATGCTAGGCAGGTGAGTGATAGATTTTGTGCTTATCATAAATTACCCAATTTTTTGGGTTCCATTTCTACACTAATCTCTCTGTTGTTACACTTATTCTTTCGTTTAGTAAGCTTTTGCAATTTGAAATGATACATAATGTTTGTACGTACTTGTTAACTGACATACAATTTAGGGTTTTTTTTAATTTGGTAAGAGCCAAGTCTCCATTGTATATTTTATGGAAAAAGATGTATAGAAAACTGTCTATAGGTGTTGTTTATATTTTATCTCCCCTTTTTTCACACCTCTATTTTATTCACCTGTGAATTATATGTAACACTATTTCTCTTTATTCTAACAGATAGTCACAGATGATTTCCAGCACTATGATTACATATTTGGCATGGATGAATCGAATATGAAGGATCTTAATAAAAGAGCACCCAAAGACTGCAAAGCTAAATTACTTCTGTTTGGTGACTTTGATCCTCAGGGAGAACGGATTATAAGGGATCCTTACTATGTATGTAAAAGTTGTTTTCCACTGCTTCTATAGTACTTTTTTAAATAATGGTATTAACCTTTAAGTACCGACGTGCGGTCTCAGAGGCCCCGGCAGGTATTAAACTTGCTAGTTTACCTCTTTCCCCGCACAACATCGATCCCTGCTCTTAAGTAGCTGCATGGTCAGTGTCCACGTTGACATCAAAACAGGAAGGGTTGTCGTCGCGCGCGTATTTGGTGAGTTATTAGGCTTTGAAATTCCGACGCGGCCTCTCAGGCCTCACGTCGGTACTTACGTAAGTTTTTTGTTTAATTTTTTGTTAAAGTTAACTGTTATTTTCACTGATATTATGAACTATGGCTACACCAGGGACTTCCGGCAGTAAACGAAATAGTTGTGCGACAGATTTACAGAATTCAAAGAGATCTTATTTGGGGGATTGCTAGTCATTTTTGATTATATACATGCAAAGAACCCCGCATAAAACGGACTAAAACTGATGTGCTTGTGTGATGCGCAAAATGGTTATTTCTATAATTGTTATGTGTATAGTGGGAAAAATTCATATGGAGAAACACTAACTGATGAAGAAAGACAGCTTTTAGTTCCTACGCAGGCGGTAATCCGTTTGAGTAAACCATTACATGGCAGTAACAAAAAATATAATGTGTGACAATTGGTTCACGTCAATCCAATTAATCCAAAAAAGGAAAAGTTGTCATTTTAGCTTCATCAATGCATCACAATGAAGGGACAAACACCGACTCAGGAAAACCTGAAATAATACATTTTTGTAATTCTACAAAATGGGCTGTAGATGAAATAGATAAGAAATGCTCTGTGTATACTTGCAGCCGCCGTTCAAGACGCTGGCCTATGACAATTTTTTTCCGAATTTTGGTAATTAGTCAAAACACGAAAGACTTGTCTGTCATGCCAACCTAAACCCCAAAGAAAGTCGACCTATGGATGCTATTCGTGCAGAAAACACGTTTGTTTGCAGTGCGCGAAACAAGTGTGCCCAGACTGTGCTTAAAATTAATGTGTAGTTGGACTGTGGACAGTTTTTTTTTCAGAAGGTTTATGTTCCTACAATATTTTTTTTCTTAGTTTTATAAGTCGTTAGTAAAAAATAGTATTATTATTTATTTTAATAGGAGTATTTTTAGTTTAATGAATTTTTGTGTCTAACAACCTATTTTTTTGCCAAAATTCATGCCAAGTATTATTTTAGTGTTTTTTCTTTCAATAATAAATAAAGTATTATCTTTCTTTACTTGTATTTTCTTTAAACCCTTAATTTTTCATCATAATGCCAGGACAAATATTTAACTCATACATTTCTTTAAAAAATCAATATAATATGCGCGGCCTCTCAGGCCTCACATCGGTACTAACGTTACAAAAAATGCACGTCGGTACTTAAAGGTTAAGTACCTACAGAGTTTTAGTTTATACAGTCAACCACATATCAAGTTTGCCCTGCAAATTTGCAGTGAATTTGGGTAGGTTAATGTACTGTACATAAAATTTTATGTTCTATGTTGTTAATGTTAGGATTTTTTTTTCAGGACAGTGATTCAAAGGGATTTGAAAAGTGTTACCAGCAATCATTGAGATGCTCTAAAGGATTCCTGGAACATATTGAAAAGGAAACTGATAAATAATACTAAAACATATTATATTATTTACTGCTTTTTTAATAATACAGTATGATATAAAAGTTGTTATGTGTTTAATTTGCCAATCATGTTGTCATTTAGATATTATTTTCTTTCTTCATTTCATTTTCTATTAGTATCTCAAAATTGTGTACCTTAGAACATGTGTCTAATGAAATATCATATAATTTTCCAAATCTTCCAACTAAGCATGTTTTTAGAAAGTCAAAGTTAGATTGTAGATCTTTATAAATGAAGAAATTGACCAGCCACAGTAGTGTAGAGTCGGAACAAGAGCTTTCTATACATTTCAAACAAAGTATATCACCTTGTGTAAGCACACCTTCTGTGACAAGTAATTTTTCACCACATTTTAGTTCATTTGTTTTTTTCAATATAGTTCTTTCATTTATGGTGGAGTAGAGATACGGTTTCCAAGCCTCTGTTGATTTCTCAATATTTTTCTTGAGAAACTTTTGAACCCATGGGAAATGGATAACATCAAAGCGTCTATCATTTTTATAGGCTGGAATGTCTGGAGTTTCTTCAATGTAATCATCTGAAAATGTAATGGCTTTTTAATTTGACGGTGTAGCATAATGTAGATACTTTTAACAAACATATCCTCTCCTGTCTCAAACTGAGGATATGTTTTAACAAACATATCCTCCTGGGTCTCCGGGGCCAATAATTTGCATTTTTAAACATATAATGCATCCAACAATATAAACATCATCCACTTAAAAAATTTAAGGAAAAAAAAAGTTTTTTTATATTGTCACTGAAGTAAATCCCCTCCGCAAAAGCTAGGCAGTAAATAAGTATAATTTTTAACCTACTTGGTAACTCATTGTCACTATCCAAGTCTTCTTCTATTTGCCTAGGATTTTTCAACATTTTTACAATTTATTGCAGAATTGAACATGCATTCCCTCCCCTACAAAAAAATTAAGAAATGAAACCAAGAACAACAAGATAAACACTCGTTTTGTTTGTTAGGCTGGGACCGTGAGGGAAACCCCTGAACAAAGACAACGTAAGAATTGTGAGAAAAAATAAACAAAGAAATACCTTCCAGTAAAAGCTTTTTTCACAGGTGTAAGGTGGCGTACCTGCGTACTTACTTACCTTCAAGTAATGTTTTTAAATCTGTGTTACGTACTTATTTACATATAACAGTTGTGATCATGGATTTTGCTCATTTGTTTAATTTAATAACTACATTTACATTATGAGCTATATAAGCTGCTAGTACATACTCACTTTATATTTTGATGTAGTTCGCAGTGAATATTAGGTATACTCTTTGTTTTGAATCTGTCTGTATAGGTATCTCACTTTAGAAATAAGTCACAGATCGTTGACACAACGTTGTCTCTCAATTTAAACTCAAACCACAAACTAAATAGAGAGATATACTACCTACTATGTTGCTACTATGTAACAAACATTAGGCTTAGGAGCAGTGTTGCCGTTTAAGAAAAAAATAAGTCTCCAGACTTCTGTAGAAATGTCGCCAGATATGAAAAAAACTGTGCAAAAAATAATCGCTAGAAGTCGCTAAAATTAAAAACTTAAATAAAGTAAAATATTAATTGTAAATAAAAGCATATTTATAGAATCAAACACTTTTTATTAAAAATTAAAGGAAATTAATAAAAATTATCAAAAACTAAAAATTTACGAATGAACAACATATAATTAAAATGAAATAGACATACGGTTGCATCAATAGGAGCGAGTGAGAGACGCAATCATTTGTAAAACATCATTCAATGCGATTCCCGCGAAATCGTCGTCAGTATCACGTGATTGGTTCTTTTTCTTTGCCGTCAGTCATAGATTGGTGTATTCCCGAGAACTTGTCGTCAGTCTCAGATGATTGGTTCTTTTTTTTTGTTTGTCGTCACACAGTGTTGCCATTAAAATTTTCAAAATTTGCGTAACATAAAAGCAGCGGCTTTTATGTTACGCAAATTATCGCCAATTATTTTTTAACGACTAAAGTGAAAAAATAAGTCGCTAAATACATAAAAATTCCGCTAGATCTAGTGACAAAGTCGCTAAAACGGCAACACTGCTTAGGAGCAACTCTGACAACGATTTTTCTGTAACCTATCTGTCATTTCTACATAGTTTATTTTATTTTCGTATTGGAATAATGTGTGTTTCGTAATGGAATATTTGGAATATTTCGGAAGTACCCGAAACCGCCGAGCTTGCATGAAGAGAGTTATGAATGTGGATGAAGCGAAGGAAGTATGCAGAGATCGTGGCAAGTGGGAAGAGGTAGTCTCTGCCTACCCCTCCGGGAAAGAGGCGTGATTTTATGTATGTATGTGTGGAATAATGCCCTAAAGTCGTTACGATATGCGATATCAATTTATCAAAAGGAGACATATTTGATAGTTTTACTACCTCGTTGTGAGATATTACCAAATGAATACTAAAAGTTGTGAGATATTACCAAATGAATACTAAATAACGGTAAATATAGATATTTTTGAAAAGTTATGACTTAATGATACCGTTATAGTCGTGATATCTGTAATGTAATCTTATATCGTTATAAAGCGATTTTAAATAACGTTACCAATTAACGTTAAGAATGTCGAAACTATTTACACACACATACACATAATCATGTCTATATCCCTTGCGGGGTAGACAGAGCCAACAGTCTTGAAAAGAGTAATAGGCAACGTTCAACTGTTTGGTTTTATGATGGAAATGAGATTCAAATAGTGACAGGTTGCTAGCTGTAGAATAACTAACCATTTCTCAGTAAATATGGCTTTATTCAATAAAATTATACAGTATGACTTTGAACATGTGACAGAACTGAAATGTTCGTTTTATGATAAAAGGTGTCAAAGCTAATGTGGAGGTTGCATATCACCACACTAGCCCATCGCCTAAAAGAAGAATCCCAAGTTCATAAGCCTATCCCTTGAGTCACCTTTTACGACATCCATGGGAACGAGATGGAATGGTCCTATTCTTTTTTTATTGGTGCCGGGAACCACACGCCTTTGCCGGGAACCACATGAAACTATTTACGTTATAAATATCGAAACCAAAGCGTTGTTGCCTAGCCATGGCCCCTTTCGTTTCTTTTAATTAACGTTAACAAGTCTGTAACCGTTAATATTACTTGTAGCGTTATGTAATCATAAGCTGAATTTCTAACTGTAATAAAAGTCAGTCACTCTCTGTAGTGTCAATGTCAAGTCAAACAAAATTGTCAAAGAAGGAACTTTTTCCAAATTTGTTTTGTTTCGAAAAAAAATACCTAAGTGTTTTGTAGTGTTTAGGAAGTGTCTGTAAATAATTTAGAAATTACTTATACTTTTATTTGATTGCTGTTATAGTTTGAAATTTCACTTTTTAAAACAACAGCAAGCTATTGCTGTATCCTGCATGCATAGCACGTTTGTTTTGTGGACTTGTGGAGTAGATTCTAACCTATCGCAGAGTAAAATCATGCCGGCAATTATTTTTTAATGTTAGGAAAGATACACACTTTCGAAACCTACACCTACGACACTTTCGAAAAGATGATTGATCAATTATACGAAGAAGTTAAAGGTATGGATTCTAATGATCCATCAGCTATGGAAAAGATTCGTCAATATTTAATAACGCTCAATGAGGAAGATGAAATATACATGGAGGTTTGTGTAAAGATTGCATGTTGTTTTCGCTTTTAGTAAATTTTGATTGGAAAATAGTATCCTGCTTTAGCTTCCTCTGGAAAAGGCTCCAACACTCACTTTTAGAGTCAGAGTGGAGATAAAATTTATTTTTTGCTTTTTTGACTGATACGTTGTTTTAATGTTTACAATTTTTTAGTTGTTAGTGGATAAACTGAAAGATAAAGAAATATATTGGAATCGACCATGGTATCAAATGTCCAAAAGCTTAACAAGACCTTTAAATGTAGACCAAGATTATGAAGAGACATTTGAAACAGGCAGCTTTACATCTGATGAAATAAACAAGGTGAATAAAAATTGGCACAAATTTGTAAAGGTGTGTTATTTTTTCTTTTTTGCAATACTATCATTGGTTATTTGGTTTTTAAAAATAGATAAGCAAGTTTATATATATTATTTTTTCAGAAATTCAAAGTACCTGATAAACCTTTATGCTTAGCTAGATGGAGAAACAAAGGTATCAATTGTAGTGCACCTGAAGAAAAGGTACGGTATTTTGTAACAGCATATTTGGCTCGTGGATTACAAAGGAATCTCTATCAAGTTTATAGACATATTGTGACATACTATGGAGCACCTGTGAAAGGCTCATATTCCCGTGAAGAGGAGAAAATAATGGAAATATGCTTCCAACATGAACCTCGGAATGCTGTAACAACATGTTCTATGGTTCTCAGTCGTGAACCAAGAGGGTTATATAAAAAACTCCATATAAATAGTTGTGGTAAATATATAGTATTTTATTGTATAGTTAGTCATAAACACAAAAATTTTGAGTCACATAAAATCTAAAACAGAGGAGGCTGAATATAATCAAACCATGTTAATTTGTAAAGCTTTTTGATCCATACTAATATTTAAAAAGAAAGAAGATTTGTATTTTTGTTTGTAAGCAATTAAATAAAAAATTACTGGACTGATTTTGACCAAATTTTCACAGAAATAGAATAGACCTGCAGGAGTAACATATACTTATTTTCCTGGAAATTATCACAGGGGCGAAGACCTGCCTAAGCTAGTATATTATGTATTATTTTAGGTGAGAAAGTGAAAAAGCCAAGAATTAAGTGGACACTACCATTAGCCACAAAATTTGTAAGACAGTTGATGCAATACACCAATCTTCCTCTTGAAGAATTAAAAAATAGAAAATTTGAAAAAGAAGTATGGTTAAAACTTGAAGAAGATATGGATCAGCACTACATATATTTACAACAATTTTGGAACACTAACCTCCATGTTCAACTTTTTGTACAAGATAGTGTTAGTTTGAGAAAGCTGAGGAAAAAAATATATAAAAAGTAAGTATAATAAGAAAGTATAATAAACCGTACAGGGTGGTATAATATACTACCCTGTACGGAACTCTATGGCACAGTAATAGGGGTGAATTTGGGTAGTTAGGTATGCTGTTGCCCATATCTTATTTATGGCTGAAAATGCTCATGCAAGTAAATAATTTTTATTATTTAATATTTAAGGTTAAAAAAGTCTTCATATAAGGTATGGAGTGATATTCGTTGGAAAGAGTTGCGGCAGAAGTTCCCAGATGGCTATACACATCATTTTTTGTACAGAGTCGCCTGTCGAGGAATAAGGGGTTTCAAAAAATATTTAAAAGTTCCTTTGGAAGAGGTTTTAGAACATGGCTTTTACAATTTAGTAAAATATAGTCATCATTATGATAGAGTTTTGAAGAAACTAATTTTAGATAAAAATGGGGATCTAACACCAGCAATGTTTAATAATGAAAGTGGAACAAGCACTAATTCCTTGGCTGTAAAAGAAAAAACTTAGTAATATAATAAAAAATACTTAAATGTTTAAGTGCATCACTTTTATTTATACTATCCCATAACTAAAAGTCGTTTTGGTTTACATAACCTATGGCTACTTTAATGCTATTGTACTTTTATCATTCTATAGGCTATTTGACAAAGTTCTAAAAACTATCTTAGGGTATTTATTTGTTTATAAGGAGCCCTACAAAAATACTTTTCTGCCTTTATTACAGCTATTTTATTAAAAAATCGAAAAAGAAAATGCAATATTTAAATATGCCGCCAAAACGCGACTTTTAGCAATATGGCGGCCATGGCATGCAGTGACGTAAATTTCGTGTAAATATCATACAAAGCTTGTTGGTGTTTCGAAAAGTTTTGATTTTCTCTTGTTTTATTTAACTTGTGCCACGTCATATGTGTGAAAATTATTAAAATTAAGACCTATAAATGTTGTGCAGTGCCTCAATGCACTAATACAACAATAAAATCACCTACGAAACTGTTTTTTTCTATGCTGATGGATTTGAATATTCGCAAGAAGTGGTTTCAGATCATGATCTAAGATCAGTGGTTACCAAGATATACTTACATTGATGTTTTCACATTCCTCAGTTCGGCAGCATAGAAATCTGGATTGTCTGGATTGAAGAAGACAATCCAGATTTCTTCTTCCAACCATTATTGCGTCCACTTTTGGTAGGTTTCGACTGTTAGCTTTCGCGGAATTGGTTTCCATTATTAAATACCTATGTTATCTGAGTAATCCTGAGCGATCATACACTTATAAAATCTTGAAAAATAATAGCTAACACTAAGGAACGGTACGATCCACAGTCTGTTTATGGATAATTGACGTCATAATAGAAATAGCCAATCACGTTCGTTTATAGTCACGTGACAGCTGCATATAAAAACCTAATTTTCTGAGACGGATTTTGTTTAAATAATGCAATATTTTTATCTCGCGTTATTACAAATCGCTCCAAAAAAATAATATTAAGACTGATGACATAAAAGAAATGTATATTTTTAATACAGTCAAATAGCCTATAGTTATTGTAGTTACGCTCCAATTCATCAAAATATTGTATGCGCGTTTTTAAATATTCAATGTCATTATCTGATTTTGCTAGAATCTTAGATGCATGGGCTGATAGCGTTGTAACGTAAAGCACAGTAATCCATCCAACTGAGAGAAAGAGTCAGTGCAACACTCTGAAGAACTAAATGGAGGAGTCTTTGCGCTTCACTTGTAGCCACAGACATCTATACGCCACAAGTCACAAAATAAAATCACGCAACTTTATCAGGCAAAAACAGCGAAAAGTCTAAATCGCGCAACCAAAGATTTCACGGATTGGAGCATATTATACAACCTTCGACACATTGTCGGAGACGCTCTTCCTCAAGCATAACACCTAGCTTTGCGTAAGACCTTTCCTTTAGTGGCGGTTGAGCCGAATATATCGCTCCCGCTACAGTGTCAAGTGTCCCACAAGAAGTTGTGAGTGGAGTTGTGCTCACAGATAGTTTATCTCCTAACAGATATGTAAGAGTATAAAATGTCTAAAGATTTTTCTTGTTGTCTGCTGTGCATCGGGACCACAAACTAAATAGAGATACTATATTGGGACATATTATTTTTCATATTACATATTTTTCTGGCCTGCTGTGTCGACCATAGCGTTGTCATAGTATTTCTATTTAGTTTATTGCGATGACGACTTGTTTACAAGTCGTACACCAGGATCTCAGGGGAGGGATTTTATGAATTTATGCATGGTCTAAGAAGACGGTGGCCGATGAGATCTAGGTGTATCCATAACGGCACTGATTTTGAAGAAATGTAAAAGTTTATGTAAAATCTGTGAGTTGAATTTTTAAATTCGTGGGGCCAGGGGCATCAAAATCGGTCATAGTTTTTGAGATATTTATTTAGTAAAAAATTAAAGTGCTCCCGACCTGAAAAGGCAAAAATCTGTAGTTTCCAAGGAATACCTTGGCAACTACAGTTTTTTGCCTTTTCACAAGAATAAAAAATACGTTGTTAGGCAAGGTTTACACGATCAGTTTAGCGTCAGTTTAGTCCGTCAGTTTGGTCCAGCTAAGATTGATGCCAGAGTAAGGGATGAGAAATACTGTTATTACACGCTCAATCTAAGACTGATAAAACTTATGTTAGACAAGGGTTACACGATCAGTTTGGCGTCAGTTTAGTTTGCTCAGATTGATGGTAGAGTTATAGTCCAAGCGATTGACTGGTGGACTAATGGTCCGGAATGACAAAAGTCTGATATTTGAAATATTTTTTTATCATTCTGTTGTCAATGACTGTGACTGACACGAGAATGATTTGAGTGCTTACACGTTCAGTCTGGCATCAGTCTGTTGTCATTCATTATAATGATACTAAATATATCAAATATTTGAATTTGTCATTCTGGACCATTAGTCCGCTAGTCCTATCATTTTGAGCAATTTGATGGACTGAACTGATGCCAAACTGATCGTGTAAGCCTTGTCTTAAAAACTGTTAGTTCGTCTTGTCATTCCTGTCGTTGTCATAATGTCATTGACAGTCATTCTAATTCATTTCATTGTCATCCGCGATGGCGAATATCGTTTTATTAACTTTTCTCTTTTTGTTGTCGACTTTTTGCAGAACAGACGCAGTCTAATCTAAGCAATAAAGTCGTAACAAGATAGTATCCTACTCTAAACAGAGTATAAATAATATTAGTTGACTAATCTGTGAAGGAACAATGACTAAGGCGTGACCAAGGTAAGTAGTATCAATTTAATGGTATCTGGAGGGAAAACATTGAAATGACAAAATCTTGTTGCTTTCAGAATGTAGGTAATTAATGGGATCAGTCATATTCTATCTCTTCAAATTTCAAAATACCTATGCAAATTGTACAGTGCAATAACAGTTAATCTGAAACATCTTTCTAGCTGGTAACTACTTATACCAACCTTTGATTTTGGATTTGCAGGCGCTCCATCAAATGACTAGTACCTTTATAACCACAATGTTTGTCTCGCAAGAAAGGAATAGTAACAAGAAAAAATTTCAGAAACCAAATATACTCAGGAGAAAACCAAAGACACCAGTGCGATTGTCTGAGACATTGAATGAATCTCATTCAATAGGATCTCCTATCACAATACCTGATGTAACTAATGCAACATTAAGAGGTACAATTTTTGAAGATCTACAACTAGAAAATATGGCTGGAGAATGTGGGAATCCATCCGAAACTGATGATAAAGAATCCACACAAAGCTTTAATGTAGAGAATACACTTTTATATGGGCAGATGGAAAATAATTCTAAGATTAATCCAAAGCAAAACAGTAGTCAAGGTTTTAATGGGAGTGGTTTGCTAGTGAACATGGTAAATTGTAAGTGGAAATTTTCTTATTGTTTATTTTTTATTATTTACTAAATGTGCCCGTGACTTCGTCCGGGTGGAAAAGTTATTTTGGGTATCATTGAAGCCCTCAAGGATGAATAATTTTCCCCGTTTTTTTCCACATTTTCCATTATTTCTTTGCTCCTTATAGTTTCAGCGTGATGTTATTATATAGCATAGAATAGAATAAAATAGATTTATTTTCAAAATTGGATACAAGGTATCACTTATTGACGTCACATAACTTAAATCTAATTATAACTACTACCGCTTCCAAAGCGCCAGCCTAAAGTCTTTCTCAATAAATGGTCTATTCAACACAGAAATAATTTTTCAATTCAAACCAGTAGTTCCTGAGATTAGCGCGTTCAAACAAACAAACTTTTCAGCTTTATAATATTAGTATAGATTTCATGTGCAGGCTGGTTCACATGTAGATATTTGATGAATTTTATAAATATACTATGAAATAAATTCCTTTAGTATATCATATTAATTTATTTATCATATTTATATCATTTATGTACTTAATTATGAATTATGTAGGAATAACTATAGAACAAATAGAATAGTTATGATCTTTTGTACAAAATAATGTATATGTTTAAATATTTTTTTTATTTTTAGATGGTGAAGAAAATTCTGTGCAATCAACAGTCAATGTAGAGTCATTCTTTAACAGTGGACAAAATGGACAGGTTGGTTTTCTTTTAAATACATTTGTAAAAATTTCTTTCTGTCATTTTTGCTGGGAATGCAGTTGCACTCTCCACCATGTGCAAATAACTGTGTGGTGCTAATACTTTCATTAAAATAATATATTCTCTCTACAAAAATCACATTTAAGTATTGGTAAACTTATGGCTTCACCAAGCAACCAACCAGAGAATTATTATTTTCCTGTAATGGGTATAATGGGCTGTGACAACTGAAACTTAAGCAACAAGTGCAGCAAATTTTTTAGTCAAAATTGACAATTGGTAAATGATTTCACTTTTTTAATAATCAATGAACACTGTGTTACCTACAAAATAAATACTCACATCACAAGTTATGCAGACATGATATACATTAGAGTAAAATACGAATATTTTCTTTTATTTTTGTTTCAGAATTTAATGTTGTTTAAATTAGACCCCAAACAGGAGATGCAATCTTTCTTAATTATAGGTAAGTATTTCTCTTTTCAAAGTTAGCAGGGTAAATTTATGAACATTATATTTTAATAATAATAACTGTAAACCTTTGTTTCAAATCATTAACACAATTGTTAAAATGTTTGTTCAGTTACTGAATGCTTATTTCAATTTATATCCTCAGATGGTGAATCTCATAAAAATGCTATATATGGCGAGCAAAGCGATGATCTCATTACAAGCATGGTGCCTATGTCCGCCATAACCACTTCAAGTAAAAAGTCACTATCAGAAACACAGGAGCAGACTTCTGCAGTAGTGCCTGTTCAGGAATTAATTCAGAAGTACACCATTCGACCAAAAAAATTTAAGGTAAGATGAAGAAGAATGCCATAAAATACCTTTTCTTTCTTAATTCAACTTATTAACATTATCCTCTTGAGGCTTTCCAGTAACATTTTTATTGGCAAAAACGAACTTAGTTAGTCTTGGACCCTGATTGCAATGTAACATTTCCTATTATCATTCCAAATTAAATTTAAAATTCTGTTTTAAATGCAACTGTTCAAAATGATAACCACATTAATTCTGCTTAATTGTTTCTAGTGTGATATACCTGATTGCAATAAGGAATTCAGAAGTGAACAAACATGGCAGAAGCATAAAAATGTTCATAACAAAGATGGAACTACCCGAGTCCCACGGCAAGTGACGTCAGAGTGTCCAGTGAAGAAAATAAATGCCGATGGTACCGAACAGAGTTGTGGGAAAATATACCTGATACGTGAGCAATTATTGAAACATCTGAAAGAAGATCACACCATTGAAGATGCTGCTTACAGGTGAATAGGTTTTCTGATATAGGTACTCTTGTTCAGTTACACCAAAAACGAACAAGAAAGCATCTACTATTTTATTTTATAAACATGTCACCTTTTGTGTTGATATGTTTTGGTCTTGATATTACAATACATAGGCGTCGACTTGCACATACGTTACTCCTCCATTTCGTATAAAAATGTAGTTCTGCACTGTTTTACACTAAGGCAACCAGTTCAGTCAACACATTTTGCATATTAATAAAAAATTTAAAGCTACAATCATGATGGGCAAAATAAGAAACGAACTTTCTGTGATTGTCCTGGGTCTTGGATGTAAAAAATATAATATCTTTGAGAAAGTATCTTGTCACAAAAAATCATACTATTAATGACTTGTCATAGTAGGGTCTGATATAAGCCACACACATGTCCCACATAACAGTAGAACTGAAAATCAGTAACAAAAATACCGCATAAAATTCCATCCTATCTTGATAGAGCTTGCGTCAGTTTGCAGCATGTTCCATGGGTCTCCAGGTAACTTGGTCCTTGCTACAACGTGCGTCATGCGTGGCATGCGGCTTTGTAGTAAACTACGATGCCACACTGTGCCTAAACGGGGCTTTGGTGTGATTTTCATATAATATATGTATATACATGACGTTTTTATACGTGATTCACTAAACAGCCTTGGAGTAAAATGTGTGATTTATAGTTGTTTAATAAAAAATTGCAGATGCGAGCAATGCGGCCGTCAGTTCTTCTGGGCGACGGGTTTGCGTGCGCACGCGCGGTCGCACTCGCCGCGGGCGCGCGCGGCCGCGTCGCTGGCGTGCGGCTGGCCCGGCTGCGGCCGCGTGTTCTCGCAGCCCTGCCGCCTGCGCGAGCACGCCCGCGCGCACACCGGGGACAAGCCCTACCCCTGTCTGTATCCGGTCAGTACACGGGACACTGTACACGAGTTATGCGAGTAGTGTAGATGTCTTAATTGTTCAAAATTTTCCAAAAATATCTTGAGAGTAATAAAATAATTCATATGTTACATTTTGATTTAGATGTCTAGTGAGAGCAAAAAAGTTAACCGTTCCTATGTAAAATCCACCCAAAACATTTGTAAAGCATAGACAATATTTTTGAATTCAGAACTGTGGCGCGTCGTTCCGCTCGGCCAGCAAGCTGGAGCGGCACGCGCGGCGCCACACGGGGCTCCGGCGGCACGCGTGCGGCACGTGCGGCCGCGCCTTCCTCCGCCGCGAGCACCTGCGCGACCACGCCGCCCGCCAACACGCGCCCAAACCGCACAACCTGATCGCTTCTCCGCACGCAGGTAAACATATGATTAAACCACACAGACACACATAATACTGATTGACATTTACAGCCCAAACTGCCGGGTCTAGAGGACGCACAATCAGATCGCGTGACCGCCGTCAGGTAAACCACATTCCACTCACTTCACACAGATTTATTTAATCTTAATATATGAAAGAGAACACTGATTGACTGACATATCAACTGCTGGACTAAACTGACACACATACATATGTTCACGTCTATATCCCTTGCGGGGTAGACAGAGCCAACAGTCTTGAAAGGACTGAATGGCCACATTCAGCTATTTGGCTTAATGATAGAATTGAGATTCAAATTGTGACAGGTTTCTGACACTCATCCATTCGACATATTACTAACGTTACCCAGCTGGAAACAATAAATATCAGAAATGAATAATTAACTCCATGTTTTTCTTTCCATCTCTTTCAAATTATGCCAGAATGAAACATTTTGATGTTTCTCCATTGACCTCGGTCATTGAATCAATGCTTACCAATATTGATGTTTTTCCATGTTTCCAGTTAATACTTTATTCATTAAATTTTTCTTTTGTTCCCAGAATGCGGGCAGGTATTTGAAGAGCCGGACGCCTTAGAAGCGCATATAGGCAGCGCTCACGTTTCTGAAGAGAGTGTCCCCTCTCAGTCTGATGTTGTGGACAACAGCCTGGATTACATGTTCCTGGTAATTCATTATTAGATACTCGATATTTATTTGATTTATTTTCAATGTAAGATACCTTATTGGTTAAACTTTGCTGAAAACTTTTTCCCGTTAAGTTAAAGGTCAACACAGCAGTCGAAAATGTGATGAATTCTATTCTCTTATATTCATTAGAATATAAGAGAATAGAATTACACCCATTAGGGTGTGGTAACTAACGAAGTACGGTTTCAACATGTCATTTCTCTTCCACTTCCACACCTTCTACTGGAATGAAGACACAAAAATATTTTTTGTCTCCACAGACCGTAGAAAGCAAAGAAGACGCGACGGATCCGCAAGATATGGAAGCGAAATCGGTCGATTTAGAAGAGGGGGTGGAGACAGGAGTGTCGGACAGCGTGCTGGCGGCGGCGGGGTGCGCGGGGGGCGAGGAGTGGGGCGTGGCGCAGTCTGCGGCCGGCAGCCGCGCCGCGCGCACGCACTGCCCGTGGCCGCTCGCCGTGCATTATCAGACCGACGACGACATCACTGTGAGATTTACTGCCCCTTTTTTTCCTCATTTATTTGGTTCGCTACTAATGGTTGCGTCTCCACTTCTCAAGAGGTAGGGGTACAGGCACAGGTACAAGGCGTCCCACTAACGAAAACTGGACAAAAGCTCTTTGGTAGCCTGTCCAGTTTAAATTTACGTCCGATAAGCCTGAGTTTAGGTTGGCTTCTCATAGGGATCTCACGAAAAAGAGACTCCGTATAATAGACGCTAATGGTTCACAGAATGTCACCAAAAAAGGTCACATCCTGTTAAGCAAGTCACCAAGTATATACCCCCAAACTCAACAATACAAGGTGTTACCTTTATCTTTTTACCCTAATGTTGGCCAAACTAGCAGGTCTGTCATTCGCAATAGGCCAAGGTGCATCTTTGACTACGATTCTGGTTTTTACACAAAGCCCCTCAAGTCCACCTCCGCAACATTTGCAGGGGAACTCAACACATACATCCAGTTGCCTAAATGTGCAGGTATCTTCACAATAATTGCCCACACAATAAGAGCAGCAATCAGTAAAATTACAATCTGTTACTTTTTCACAGCAGAAACGTCGATTAAAGTTAATGCAATAATGATATTTCAGACGGAACAGCCAGAGGGGTCGGAGAGCAACATTTACACAGTCCGCAGTGATCTCTTCCTGCACGGAAACGTACTGATAAACGAGGACAGTGTGTAAGTATTATTCGTACCATCATTATCTTGGACCACTGAAGCTCTTACCTACAATAATTGACAATGATATGCCATACTGATATTAAAATTAAAGACGCTGCAGAAGCAGAGTGAAATGACAAAAAGGCATTGGTTCGGATATTTGGAGAGGAACACCTGTTAACGCTGACTTTATGCTACTCACACAGGTGCAGTTTTACAATGTACTTTACAGAATTCGTTGTTGTCGCCAAAAAGCCATTTTTTTACGGGAATTTCTATGTTTTTAATTTTAAGAGTTAGACATTTCTATTTACAGGTAGGCTTTTAAAATAACGTCACGATAATTATATAAAAAAAAAATTATACACACAACTAACAACTAATAGTTTTGAAATTATTGTTATATGAAAAAAAGATTTTGGAGCGATAAATAGTTTTGCAATATTGTAAGAGTTAGTATTCAATCGTTTCTAAAATTGTTTTAACATGTTTATGGTGTTGTCCAGACAAATGGGCGGCGCCGTGGAGAGCGCGGAGCCTGAGAGCGCAGGAGACGAGCTCGGCTTGGGGCTACTCGAGCATCCGCACATCGATCTCATGCAGGTAATCATCTATTACTATTTCTTAAACATTTTCTCTAATGAACATGATAATTTCAATGTATACCTACCAGTTATATTGATATTTTAAAATATTTTCCATATGATGTTAAGGAGTGGAAACTCCACTAAACAATCAAAAGGAATGTAATTTTTTGCTTATTGCTAATATGCTTAACGTAATCTTTATTATAAATGTCGGAAATTGTACTCTATAATTAAAAATAACATACAATAATATGTTCCCCTTTTTGGCGGCATAGTATATATCTTTTATAAAAAAACATTGTGAGGAAACCTGCACATTCAGGAAAATGGATGTGTAACCATGATCGACCCAATACTGGTCAGGTTTACCTTCAAATGCAACAATTATTATTTTCTTTACAGGAAGAAATGATGTTCACAGTTTGGCAATAATTGACGACCTTAGAACTACAAGGGTAATGAAGCTGAATCTTTTCTACCTAATCTTAGATATCTTTATGAGCAATAGTCATAGGTTCTAATATCATTACTTAATTGGTGTTCAATGTTCAGTCTTGTATGTCACTTTAAACTCTTTTTAGATCAAGACCATATGTAGTTAGATACATCCAATAATATAGGGATAAATAATATTTTTTACAGTAAACATCACTTAGCTATCCATTGTAATTTCGTTTCTATGAAAAACCTGTCGAACGGCCATTTTGTATTGCCTTTCCTTATTAAGCACATAAATGAGACATGGACGACAATATATTTTGTAATTAATATGAAGTTTGTATTGTACAAGTCAGTGCTAAGTGATGTATTTTACTGTAAAATTATTAGTTGTTAGAATTGAGAGAAAATGAACATTGTGGTGTTAGTAAAATTATGCTGTGCCAATAATCCTTGATATTCACATCATGACTGCAATGGAAGTCCGATTGTGGTTTGACATTGATTCCGATTATTTGCATCTAAAGAAGTAAACGAGACTTTGGCAAATATATTTATTATGGGACCGTCGAATTCAAGAATGAGGCAGTGGATGGGTAGGTGGTGGGGTCACATAAAATAAACCTTAGTAAATACATAAACTTTATATGTAAATTGAGAAACAATGAAAAATACATTATACATACATACATACATAAAATCACGCCTCTTTCCCGGAGGGGTAGGCAGAGACTACCTCTTTCCACTTGCCACGATCTCTGCATACTTCTTTCGCTTCGTCCACATTCATAACTCTCTTCATACAAGCTCGGCGGTTTCGGGTACTTTTGACCTGACCCTTTACCAGGACGTCCTTAATTTGATCAAGATACGTTCGTCTAGGTCTTCCCACTCCGACCTTTCCCTCCACACTCTCCTTGTATATCTGCTTAGTCAACCTGCTTTCATTCATCCTCTCCACATGACCGAACCATCTTAACATACCCTTTTCTATTCCTGTAACTACATCTTCTTTCACATCACAACATTCCCTTATCACGCAAAAATACATTATTCGTGAATTAATTTGAAAAAACTTCTATTTGAAAATATAAATATAAAATAAGTGATTCTATTCACTGTAACTAAATCGTTAGGTAATTGACTTAATCTTTAAGAGGTTGAATACGTCCGGCACCTTTAAATTATTTGAAAATTATTTATTAAAATACCGTGTTTCTTTTTTACAAAACACTGTTGTTTTGTTACTAAAACTTTGTACAGGGACTTAAAATAATGTAATTTATCTAATTGCCAAAAATCATTGCACATCGAACTCGACGGTCCACAAAATATATTTTGTCCCCCTCTTTACTAGCACTTATTACCAAAAATGAGACGTGCCTTTGTGCATCAATTAAAAGAAAAATCCATCACAAAAGTAAGTTTTAGTAGTGTTAACCTGGTTGTAATGCTTTGATGTGTAGTACCAGCTTATTTTATTTTTTAGCAGAAGGTATGTATATGCAAAAATTTATAATTTTTAACTTTATGACTGAATTGACTTAAGATTTTATTTCGGGCGAGGATTTACCACTGCCTTAAAAAATAAAAAAAATTAAAAGAATTGAATTTTTTACGGTGCAATACTATAACTTTCGCATGAAAGGCAATTTGTCACTGAGTGTGATGCTTTTGGCTTCCAAAAAATATGAATTTTATTTTGTGTGTTTTGGTATAAAAAAATTGCAATACGTGTATAAACTACATAAAATTATGTATGACTTTGAACTAAGTGACGTGCCTTAAGCTCTCGTGCAAGGCAAGTGTTTGAGTATTTGAATGGGTTTAGGTTGCCCGCGTATCTGTATATTATCTTATAGAAATATAGCTTACCTATATAAGCGCTTGCGAAAGATGGTATACTTTTATGTGGCAACAAAAAGTTATGAAGATTATAGAACACACGCACAATCGTAAAACACATCTTTGAGCGAAAAGGTTAAAATAATGAAACATATTAAGAATGCAAATTAACTAAATTATTATCAAGCATATAATACCACAGTAGTTTTGTACATTCATGTATACTTATTATACCATTCCAAATGATTTGTTTGGTATACCTAACCTTACAATATAACTATGCGTTTTTAAGTGTAATAATTAAGTATTTGTGATCTTTAGCGGATAACGTAGTTTTTTTGTAACTTAAAATTCTTAAAAACATATTTATTACTTATGTCCCAAATGTGCCTAATCCTCCTTGTCCTAGTGAATTTTATGCGTATTTTACAACATTGTTTAAAAAAAGTAGGTGAATATTTATCACGACGTGTGGTCACGAGTTATAGTCGTGGTTACGTGAAAATAACTGAATTTATTATATATTGCGTGTTCGGCTTTTATATTAAACTTATTGAAATTTTTCTTTTTATATCTCATTATAGAGGTACACGACATACTAAATCAATATATTTTGTTTCATTGAACGTTACCGTTGCAAACAATAAGAACAGGGGTTTAAAATAATTTTAGCTAATATCCTAATATATGATACTGTTATTAGGTCTATCGAGACGCTTTAGCGTTAAGGTACTGTAATGTGTAACAAGTTACAAATATGGAATAAGATATATGTTGTAATATTTAATTGATGTAAAGTGTGTATTTGTAAGTATGTGGCGTTTCGTGGATGCATATTTAAAATTCTCTTTTAAATTTCACTAAAATATTTATGGAAGATTCACAAATTTCATTTCTGCTAAGAATCCAACTCAATAGTTAACAACATAAGTTTCATATTTTTTTAGATGAATAAGACTTTACACACGCTACACCTGGAAAACGTAGAAGGTATCTAATTTTTAACATTAATATGGAATTTAATCTGTCGCTTCATTTATTACAGACGAGTCAATTCATTTTGTTTTTAAACAAATGTGATATTCGTCCACGAAACGCTAGGATAGTCTTTGCTTGGTTAGTAAGCAGTGATACCATTTCTTAAAGGCTAGCTGTGAGCTATGAAATAGGTGTTCCATTTCACGAAATCCATTTAATTTTCTATGCCTATTATACATATTGCTTTTTTATCGTGTGTTTAATGAGCGGCACTGAGTTTTCATGCGGCCAAAATGTATCTGATCGGGCTTTATGACTGCCTTCTAGTGATGACAGTCGGGACCAATAGCTTAACGTGCTTTCCGAAGCGCGAATGAGCTCGAAAAAATTTTGTACCCCCATCCAAGTTTATAATAACACAAACATTCATAGTTTTTAAAACAAATGTCGCACAGATTCGTGAGATGAAACAACTATTGATGCCCCGTGAATGGTATCGTGGAAATGATCTCTGGAAATGCCTTTTAAACTTAGGACTATTGAATTGACATTGTAGCATAATTTCTCATGATTGTGATATCATACTTATAATATAACAAATGTACAATGGAAATTCCCATGTTGTAAGTTAGCCTGACTAGTATATGTAAGTATGTTAAGATGGGTTTGCTAAGATGTGATTCTTCAATTATCCTTTATCTCTATCATAATTTTACGGACAAAAACGAGCCGTAATATGCTTTTCAGATACCAGAATCCATAAGTGGTCTAAATTACATTACAAGAACCATATTTTTTACCATTGCACGATCTGACCCTTTCGGTCTTCTTGACTTAATGACAAATAAAGGTCTTAATGACAGATTTTTCACACTATTGGTACCACCAGCTAACAGAGGGTCTCAAAGCGATAGAAGGAAGCGTGCGACACACCTTCATTTCAAGGCAAGGCTCAGACCGCGACACCTGATCTAGTTTACGATTTAGCTGTATCTGTGTACATAAGAAATATATTTTTGGATATAAAAACTAATTGTAAGTTGGCTTATTTTTTGAGACTGTTGTCCAAAATATAATCATGATATTGTTTTGTTAAAATTATAATATACCTTATGGTAGACGTATTTCAAAATTATTTTTATAAATGAACTTTATTTTAGTTGTTGCTATTTGTTTTGTTTAATACTTTCTGATAATAGAACGTTAACGTACGTGTCGACTCGCTACAGACAGACACAATAAGTCATACTTTAATCACATATCATAGTTATTATTTAGTTTGTTATTAATCATACTGTAATTGATTGCTTTGTGTTTGAATGCATTATAATATAAAATAAATGTTCTGAATTACTATATCTTGTTTTTTATTTCTCCATCTTACAATATTTGTTCAAAGAGAACTAAATAAAAAGCAACATTGTTATATTACATAATTAAAGTTAATATGTACATCTTATTTAATTAACAAACCATAAATGTATATACGTATATACAAGAGGTTTAAGTACCTAAGAAATTATAATAAACCTTTCACATTATTAAGCAATTTCTCTTTTAAACTTAGAAATTGATGGAAAAGTTTCTTATTACTACATATAAAAGAAAATTGATTATAAACATTATTATCACGCATTTACATAAATTAAAATACCTAATGGAAACAAAATTGGCACGAATATATAGATTTTTGGTTTCCAAATTGTGCACTTATAAGGTGAAACTAAAGTTAAATTTATGGTTTATTACAAAATAAGAGCTAAGCTGCTAGAGAGAATCTTAATACTGTCTGGTTGAGGGTGAAATGATGTTTTGTAATTGAGAATTTAGTACCTAGTCGAATACACGTACTACTTTAAGTTTTTGATGAAATGCAAAAATTGGACTATCATGTGGATAATGTGGGAACAATATCACATCTTATTGAAATATTCGTCACGTCATAAAATATATTTAATCGGCGCGGGCGCTGATTTTGTGATTCAATTCCATTCGTCATACTATTCTCGAAAGAGAATCGGGTACTATTGGCAAGTCGTGGCTGACGGTTCGAATAAGGTCCAAGGAGATCTTATCCCGGCAAAGAGCGAGTAGCCACAGCACTGCGTAGACGACGATAAGGCCAGCCAATGAGGATGCGACGAGGGCGGTTGTTCGCCAGCCATACCGCCAGTCCAGCACTGCGTAGATAAATGGGGAACCCGCTCTGAAAAAAAAATACATTGTAATCAGAAAAGGTTCAACAGTTAAATATATATTTCCAATAGTATCCAGCACGTGCAAAGATCTCCCTTATTTTCTTTACATATGGAAGACCTACCTACACTGGGCCATCAGAGCTGGAAAGAGTCTTAGATGTTTGAACCAACGTTTTTTATGTGCGTTGTGTGTGTCTACGGCCCGCCGACACAGGCTTGGCTTAGCCTTCTGACACTGGTTTATGAAGATCAGACGTCAGTTGCTCTTTGTTAAACTGGGAGGTAATCCTGTCAAATCATCTAGATTATGGCTATATAAAACGTTTAAAAAACTCACCCATCAGTGCCTCCTGCTGCGTAGTAAATGGCGGTGAACACAGCGTACCAAATCCCTACGCCAAGGGGCTGATAAAAGTGCAGTATTCGTACAGGGGTGCGTGACGCTACAACTTCAGCTATCGCGAGGCAAGAGTTGATTCCGTGGGTCGCGACGTCCAGCCAGAACATACGCGGCTCAATATCTGCCATATCTGGAACAGAGAATCATGGTTTTCCTGCAACTTCGGGAAGTAAATAATTCTGAGAAGGTACCTAACCAGGGCAATATGAAACGCCGTGAAACTTTATTTAAAGGAATGTTTTGATATTTAATTCTCAATTTTAAAAACAATAATAAGATTTAATGAAAGTATGGATGCTAGCATTTTACCTGGATCGTACAAAAGGATCCAATAGAGCGCTGTGATGAGCAAGGACACGCTGACGGCAATGTTGAACAACAGCCAATACATGCTGACGTACCACGGGACCTCTGATGTTTCTGAAACTAAACAGGAGGAAACATTAAGGCGAGCGAAACCGTACATTCAAGCAACTACGATCCAACATACTTTCGAAATCGATAGAAAACCATTAAAAGAAACGCAAAGAGAGATAATAGCTGAAGGCAAAGGATAGGCAACGGTTCACTGTGTCTGGCACATAAATAAGGCGAGGGTCATTTTTAATGGACCGGCTGTCGTGATTATGGCATACGGCTTATTTACATGTGTTGTAAGTTATTACGTCACGGTGCCGTGGTCACCGTTTCGTCGAAGTGGGCCAGCGGCCCGGGCCGTCTACGCCGGACGGTTGCCACAGAATTTCTCGAGTTGAATAGCAAATTTGCAGCTTAAAGTAAGTACGTGAGTACTGCCCATATGACATATCAATGAGAGGCAGTTCTCCGCTGTGTTTAGCCATTTCCGGTGTTTATCATTTCCATTGATTGTCCATTAATTAATAACTGTTTCTTATGATGATACCTAGTACTAATAGTTCTTATAATGATACTGTAATAATAGCATATCGAAGAGAAGATGTTGGTGAATGAAAAAAAGCAAAACAAATAGGTGTTCTGTTTTAAGTTGCGTGGATTTAAGTTAATAGGATACATTTGAATTGAAAAATATAATATTATACATTAATCTTTAAAAATCAAATTTCATTAAAAATCTGTCCAGTGTAAACTTGAGTTCAAACTTACAAAAATACAAACACAAACAATCATCAATATGACTATTCTTCTTGTAATCTTTAAGGTTGCTTTTCTTTATCCTCGTCATTGTGTGTGTCGCATCGCGTGCAGGTTGCATCTACAATAACAGGTGCACTGCGTTTATAGCGACTGGATCCATTCATGATTCAAGGTCAATGATCAGAACATGTATTTTTGTTTACACGTAGATATAGAAGTACCTACATTTTCTAATTTTTGTTTGTTGTTGTAGTGTTTTGTCCCTGTTAAGGAAGAAGTCTGATTTCCGCTGAATCAGCCGCCTACAAGTGAATCAAATCAAAAACTATCTATGTAATGAGGGTTTAAAATATTTTTATTTTTACCTAGGTGAGAGGCTTATCTTCCTTAAACCAGTTGTATGTTTCAGTTTTTGCAAAGCTGTTAGAAAATGTTTGAAAAATATATACAAAGTTTTCTCTTAATTGATAGTGTGGATAAATCACCGTTAACAAACTCGTTTTGTTGTGGCCACCGGATTGCATATCTAATTTATGTCCATTTCTATATTATAATAGATAGGTACTCGTACTTAGATAATACTCAAAGCAACATTTGGCTAGAAAGATAATAGAAGGAGGTTATAGTAGTCAAAAGTGGAGACACATGAAAAATTTAGTCTATGCTGCCGGGAAAAAGGTGGGATTATTCAAGGCGCATTATTTATCCTGGAGATATGTAGGTACATTCTTTCTGTGGATTTTCATAACATCTTTTATATTTGAAACTATCTTGGCAATATTTTTTCAGACGTAACATTTACTAAAACGGCTTAACTGGACGATGGTCTAGATTTCAAAGTGAATTTGTGTGATACCTAATTGTCAATTAGGATCCAAAATGTTATAGGAACAAGAATAAAGTGGATATAACAAGGTGGAAACAGTTATGGGAAAGAACAAAATTATAGTATTATTTTAAAGATTTTCCTTGGAAAGTAACTAAATGTGGGCTAGTGCTTTAATATGGGCTAGTAACAATTCTCGAAAACCTACAGTCGAATGACACAACAAACGACGATCGTCCATCGCATTCATTCGCTTTTACATCGCACTCACTCACTCTCGTCAATCGCGCGCGAGCTGTCGCCATTGTCAGCTGTTTTTGTGTTGCTGCTGTCGAAAAGTTTTCTGAGGTACGTATCAATGTGTTGTTTAATCAAAGAAAATTAGGTCTTAATACTGTAACCATGTGTTTTATTGCAAAATATAAGTTTAATTTTATGATTTTCGATCGATTTATTGCTTGCTATATATGATTTGTAAAGAACAAGATCAAATTTATTTTAGTTAAGAATTCCGAATATGGGCTATTACTATGGTCCTAAATATGGGCTGCTGTGGCTTCGGTCATAACTTTGTCTCCATATAAAAATGACCTTATTGCAACAAATAGGAAGAAAATTGAAAAAGAAAATAAAACAAAAGATAAGAAACCCAAGCAAAAGAAAAGAAGTTTAGGAAATAAGAAAGCCAAGACCAAAGAAGAAAGTGTAAGTGAAGAATATGTCCAATTTGATTCAGATAGTGAACCAGATGCCCCTATAGGAAGAGAGGCTCCTGATACTGCCGATGCAGCGTCAGGAATTTTTTTCCGAAAACGAGGCAGGAGAACTGTGGGTAAGATGTTTAATGTGTCAGCTCTGGGCACATAATGACTGTGCTGGGCCAGAGTTTGACACTTGGATATGTGATTTTTGTAAGTAAATTATGTGATTTCTTCCATCTACCAAAGTAATTTGATCTCTTATAAGGTAAATATTTATAATTGTTATTTTCGTAGAAGACATATTAAGTTTCTATTAGTAGCCCATATTTAAGTACCTGTTCCATATTTAGAATCTATTTTGATATTTTGTTTAATGCTCAAGATAATAATATATAATAATATTAAGAACATATGATTGTTACTTAGCTCTTTAAAAATGTATGTGTGATTATTTTGACCACAATAAATGGTTAATTTTTTAATAGTTTTTTATTTTTGAGGCAAATACAAAATGGTAGCCCATATTTGGTTACTTTCCTCTATATTTTAATTGTTGGAAGAATTCACAATTAGGATAAGTCCGCCATTGTACTAAGTCTTCTAAATCCAATGACTTGTTTCGTAATTTGTTATATTCTTTTTATGTGCAATAAAGAGTTTACATACATACAATAGATATAGATAGGTACATACTTCATCGTCACCTTTTCCCACTTTTTACGTCTTCTAGAATTGGTTTTGTCTCCTGCCATTCCACTAGTCACAGATAGATTGATAGATACAGGTAGATTCTAGTCTTTTTTCTTATATTATTATTAAGAGAAGATACTTATTCAAAGCTAACTGGTGTCTGTCTCTGTGGAGTTAAGTGATTCTTGTAGTGGTTGAACCAAATCCTAACCAAATGGATTGGCTCGAAAATGGCAACCCTCCAGTAGAATAAGGAAAGTAGCTACTTTGCAAAATGTATAAGTTTAAATTTAATTTTGCCTACACAAATAAATATGAATTTGTTATCTACAATATCTTCCATACTTGAGTTTCCACTAGTTGCCTCTATGGCTTTTCTACTTCAGCATTCTCACTTATTTTTAGATATGAATTTAAATTAATGTCATTTCGCTCATGGCCTCGACATGAAGAAAAAAAAAGAAACATTATCTTAATACGTTATTCACTTACAAGTATTATTGCTTAGGTGCTGTTCCGATAACCAAGTAAGTACCTACATGTTACGTAGAAAATTCTGGGATTGGTGAAAATTATCTGTTGATGTTGCTAGCTAGTCGCCTATAAAAAGGAATCCCAAGTTTATATGGCTATTCCTTAGTCGCCTTTTACGACATCCATCGGAATGAGATTGAGTGGTTTTATTCTTTTTTTTATTGGTGTCGGGAACAATATGGCTCTTCAGATTATTCAGATATTGGGAAATTAATTATGTTTGGTTTCTTGGGGAATGTTGATTTGATGTCCTAGCAGGGAGAAGGTAGAGATTGGAAGATTAAAATAATTACGGTTGATGGAGTGTCAATCTTTAGTTTTATTTAATCTGTATTTGGGTCATGTTACTGCTAAGAAATAACAATTTGTAGGCATTACAATAAAATCTAACTAATAATGACCCTTTAGAACGAGCGAACCACATGTAAACATTATGTTATCGTCTTTATAAAGAGACGTGACTTCTGTGCGCTTCCAAAGATAGAACAATTACTAATTAGTAGGTAGGCACCTTATTTGTGAAGTTCCTACATTTTTAGGTTTGTAAATAAATTGTTGTACAAAAATGCGAGGCTTTATTCCAGGAGCCAGCTTCTCTTGTTATACTTTTTTATTTACCAACGTATTGTCATTGAACAGATTTCTTTAAAATTTGAGCTACCTACACTACACTACATACAGGTAGGCATAGGTAATGATGATTTGGTAAGGATGATGATATTTCGGGAGTCCACACGGTAGCAAAAATCGGTTTAAAAGTTATGTTCACCTATTATGCTTTCAATTTCAATTATAAATTTACGTTTACTTATAAAATTAAATAATTTACTTAATGGTTATTTTAAATTTGGAAAATTAATAAATAAATAAAGAATATTTACTCACCGGAAGACGTTTTGCACACTGCCACAAATGAAACCAGCACCCCGCTGAGAAGCATCATAGTGACGAGCAGGAGGCCCCAGTTGGTGAGGAACAGCAGCCAGCGGACGTTCCAGCCTTCCACCAGGGACCAGCACAGCACGGCGATGGCCGCCGTCACCAACGCCAGTCGCACCACCAACAGCGGCACCGGAGAATCTCCCCGTTGCCATGACGACGCGTAAAAATCACTCAACCTCTCGCTCGAAGAAACCCACGCTTCAGACAACGATATTGTCTTCCTATAACATTTCACCATTTTACCGAACACTCACTAAATTCCCACGACACTGATTAAATTTGGTGATATTCGATAGAGGGAGATAAGTCTTTCGCAACGCTGCACCGAGGAATGAAGGATAGTGAGAGTATCGGATCACTTGTTATCGGTGAGACTCACATTATCAATATCTAGTTTAATCTATTAAATTGGACACAATAACTGGCTGTTTATTTTGGAAGAGATAAATATCTACTTGTGTATCGTTTGGGCAATTTTATGGTTACTTGAGTTTTGTATAAGTACACTTATTTAATAGTTTATGTTAGTAATTTCATTGTTCTTACAATTTATTGGTAAGAGAAGGAATAATTTATTTTAAGTTACGAGGAGTACGAGGAGTGCGCGCGAGTCTGTAGTCCGGCGCGCGCGCAGCAGCAGCGTTCCAAACTGTGCGTCTTGAAGTGCAGGCGGCGCCGCGAGCAATAACCAAACTTACGCAAACATTGCCAACTTAGCTTATGTAATTACTTATAAACAGGTTTAGCAGCAAGAGAATTTCGTTGCTGTACAATTAACGAAGCCAGTAATTACAGTAAATAAAAGTAAAAACTAACGGGGCGATAAAGATAGGGGAATTAGGTCTACCCTACACTTGAACGCGTTGTAGGTTGAGTTGATCATACAAATATTTTCTGTCAGATAATTTTGTAAAACCTTCGGAGCAGACGACTGGCGAGAGTTGATAGGTGATCGCAATTTGCGAGGATAAGCGGGAAGAGAAAAATCTATCTTGTTACCTTGCATTTACAACATATGCAACTTACTGATTTCTGGGCTATTTAATTGCATTAAACATATTGTTTGCGGGACATACCATCACGTGGTTCGTTGTAACTTGGAGTTTTCCACCATATTATATTTAATATAAACGTAAATAAGCATTAATAGGTACGTTCGCACGTAGGAAAACATCGAAGACATACGAGGTACTTAGTTTATTTATAAAGACTAAATTATATCCCTTTGCTCAAGACTAAGGTGAGTACTTACACGAAGTAGTCTGTAAAAACCATTATGATTGTAAATTTTTCTCCAAGATCACGATCACGAAATTTATATTGATGCTTTCTTTATTCTCAATCAACTTCAAAAGAAGTACCTATGAAGCATTTTATACCAACAGCTAACAGCATCAAAGGGTAGTTAAATCACTTATGCTTAAAATACACATATTTTGTATAGGCATATAATATTAATATAAAGTTTGCAGTTTTTATTTATAATTAAATCACTTTCCTATGTTTAACTTCTTTTTACGCCTTGTTTACAAACAGGAACATCCATCATTACAATATGGCCGTGACGTTTCACAAAGTCACCATCAGTTAATAAATGACAAAAAGAGGAAAGCATAGACCCCGCCCGGTGTTCATTGACATAATTATTTATAACTAGCTGTGCCCGCGACTTCGTCCGCGTGGAATAGTTAATTTAGGCATCATTGAAACCCTCAAGCATGAATAATTTTCCCCGATTTTTTTCACATTTTCCATTACTTCTTCGCTCCTTAAAGTTGCAGCGTGAAACATTACGGCAGGCTATATAACAATATAGCCTAAAGCCTTCCTCGATAAATGGTCTATTCAACACAAAAAGATTTTTTCAATTTGAACCAGTAGTTCCTCAGATTAGTGCGTTCAAACAAACAAACAAACAAACAAACTCATCAGCTTTATAATATCAGTAGATATACATTAAGTAGGCTTTAAGTATCTACTCTTAGCCATCCTCTGACAGAACCTCCATAAAGCACAATAAGTAATGTTTTTAAAACTGTGAGCTCCAATGAGAGTTTAAATATTTATAATTAAGTGGAGTACTCTAAGGTTTTATATAACGCTTATTTAAGAAATAATAAAATATTCATCCCTCCTCTCATGGGTCTATTGGAAGAGATTTCTATTGAAATAAGTAGCGTCTTTGTACTACAATTACGGAATTAAATGCTCATGTATAAAATATTGAGAACATAAAAAAATGAATTAAAAAAATAAACCGAACATGACAATTCTGTAAGAAATATATGTTTATCTACTTACATACCTTCATTCCTCACGGTCATGAGATTCCAAGATCAGAATGGATTTTCCAATAATTACTATCGTCGTAATGGAGAAATATAAGGTACTTTAGCTACCTACTCGTATAAACCCTACAGAATATATATAAAATCATTGTACATGCGCGTGTACTTTTTTTAGATGTTCTTTTCTTTAAAATAAACTTCATTTTAACGGACTTGATTATAATATATCATATAATAATATGCATGTAGATTGTAAGTATAGTAATCTACATTTTAGAGTTATACCATAATTTGTTAAACCATACGACAATTATTAAGCGATATATAGTAAGTATCCTATAATAATGAATAAAAATTTTGAATTTTGAGAGGAATCAGGCTGAGAATTGGGCTCCGAACTTCAGAAGTTCGGAGCCCAATTCTCAGCAGAGCAGAGGGTGCAAAAAAGATACAAAGGAAAGATGAGAGAGGATTTATAAGTACGAAATACTCATGTTTAACTATATAATTTATTGCTAAGGTAAAATACTGGAACATTATAATAGTTAACGGTTTTTAATAAATAGTTGACTTACATAAAAACATACAAAGCAGAACTTAAAAAGACTGCAAACACTTACTATAAATTGAAAGGAATTTTCAAAATATCTACAATGGCGGCTCAGCTGAAATCTTTTGAAAGTGTAGTAAGGCAAAAAAATCCCAGATATGTTGACAGACAATTTCCTGACCAATAGAACATTGGCAGGTTAGTACAAACTACTCTTCGCTGGTCAACACTAGACACTAGTTTGTGTTCTGTCAGTGGGTTGCCTCAATGGCACCTCTTCTTTCACGTAAACCGACGGCTCGATGAGTTTGTTGGCAATTGCGTCCCTGCCAAGGGTGAAGCCGATAGTGAGGAAGTACAGGATAACCAACAGGACTCCCGTCAGTACTCCCACTCCGATCGTCAGCCCTGGACGTCGCCAGTCCAATACGTAGTACACGAATGGGTTCTGATGCCTGTAATCAATATAATAAATATTACTCTAAGTTTTAGATTATTCTAGCGTGTTGATTGCTCAAATGACATTTCGAATAATGTTTTAGAATCATCTCGAAAAAAAATTATCTTAAACAAACCCACTTCAAGCGAACGGAGGCGCCTTTGTTAACTTTGAAATTGATGCCTTTGCTTGGTGAACAAAGAGCTACTTGATAAAGTAGTAAAGTAGAACCTACTTACCTACACCTGATAAAATAAAATAATGAATTCCTAATTTCCTTACATCTTAGCTCCGTAATAATGATCCTTCCTAGCTGGCGTTGATCCCAGTTAAATCCCCCACCTCCCTGGAGAGAAGCTTACGGTGCGCCTTTTGATCATGATCCAATATTGTTAGTCAGGTTTTTACACGAAGCGACTCCCGTTTGACGTTCGTAACCATTGTAGGTTCTTTTTTGTTTTAGGGAATATTGATTAGCATAAGCTGCACGAGATGAGTGTGCCTATTAGTAGCCTTGTCGACATCCATGGCAAAGAGATGTGGTTCTATTTTCACGAGCCGGGAACCACACGGCATTTATAAACCCTACTGTTATAATGATCGTATTTATGCTATGTATTTTGAAGTGCGCATTAGGAAGTTGCTGCTGAACTGTTAGATCGCGTGTAATTTTTTAACAAAGCAGAGCATAAGCGTTTATCGCTTAGTCATAAATAGGTACATGATCGCGAGAAATAAATTACAATGCACCTGCCGACGACGATTGAGATATAATGGATAAACAATAGAATATTGGATGATGTATAAATTTCCTACATAACAAGTTAAGATTTTAGTTCTTATACCTACATTCATAGTAGGTATCTCTACTACTTCCATAAACTTTCTAGATGCTACCCTATATAACCCACAGTAATAATATGAAAAAACAAGATTTTGTATTTACCTACAGTATTTTCGTTTGCAGAGTGTAAACTCAAAAACTGATTTGTGGAAATGTAAAAATAGATAGTCTCAGGAGCGAAAGTCTATTTTATTTCTGGAAATTTCCATGTGAGTGAAGTCCCGTCAAATGGTCAAGTTTTAACATAAAAAGTATCTAGTGTTCTTAAACCGCCACCACGAGATAATATAAAGGCTTGTGTATTGAAGTGAGATTTGCAATAGAATAACATTGAAATGGCTACATTGGTTCTTCTTATCTTATAGTAAGTAGTTATATGTTATACTCAAACTCTTATTCATCCTAAATGCACATATCAAATGCACATAAACTCACATATCAACGCCTCCGGCCAAGTAGAAGATGAGCGTGAACAAGAAGTACAGCAGTGCGAAGAGGACGGGCTGGTACAAGTGGAGCAGCCTCGTGGGCTGAGCTGACGTCATCACCAAAAGCAGCATCACCAAAGAATTGAGCCCGTGGACCGCTATGTCGAGCCCATAGTTCAGTTCCTCTTGAACCCCAGCTAAAATGTATACATAATTGTTTCAACGTGTCTTTGATTTAAGAAATTTAGGCTTTGGTTGTTTATTCTCTACGCCCGGCTTCAACAGGATGCAATGCAATGCTCATGTTATATACCAATCAAATTCCAAATGAAACCTTACCTACATTTAATATGTAAGTAATTTGGTATTTAAAAAAACGTTCATCTGATACTTAGACTAGTGTATGATAAACCCATACTATCCCAACTAATATATCCCAACTATAAATGCGAAAGTAAGGTTATTTGTTTGTTGGCTCTTCACGCGTTTTCTACTTAACTATATAGAATGCAAAAAATGTGTCAAGGCAAAGACTTGTGTGCATTGACATGCACCAATTTATTAGAATGAAAATATTAATTTTTACACGTTCTAATTCTCTAACTATGTAAACTATTCTAAACTGTCTATGATCATTCTATAGGGTCTAGTGAAGACGTTTTATTGTTATATACGTACATAATTTAGTATTTATAGTATGTATAGTATACGTATACGTATAACTTAGTCATTATTATTTTTTCGGCAATATTACGAGTGGTAGGTATTAGTCTCGATGCAGATTCGGTTAGAAGGCGGAGACATAATAACCCCAATACAATCAATCCTACCTGTTTTATACGATGAAATATTATTCCATACCTGACGTCTGTAATCCTGATAAAATAAAATAAAATCCTTTATTTTTAAATAATAAAGATGGGTAGGAGTGGTTTTTCATCACCCAAATATTAAACGCAAGGTTAGCATGTATTTCTAAACAATATTCGCATACTATACCTAATGATAAAATAGTCGGTAGTCCTATTTATAATATTTAGCTTTTTAATTTTAACACCTGCCAATTTCTAGAAAATTTAAGTTTCTATGGAAATTCATATTAATCTTTGGTAAGTACATAGGTTACTTATTTTGACTTCTTTATTATTCCTTTTGAAAACGTTGTCGGAAAATTTGAGTAACGTTTAAAAACCATCAGGTATACCTACCAAGGGTAGAACTTTATTTTTTGCATCCCATCAAAGAGAACTTTGAACTTTTTTTGAACTATTAGTAGGAACCTATATAACTTATTAATTCATGATCTCTTGGGCCTATTGAGTAGGTACATTGAGTTAGTTTAAGTTTATAAATTAAATAAATCGTGATCAAAACATAAGTCAAAGGCATATAAGATCCTGTAAATTTTGACATACCTTCAAACAAGACCGTCCAGTAGAAAAGCGTGATGAGGAAAGCCAATGGCGCCGCAATGTTGTATAATATCCAGTAGGTTTTCATGTACCATGGCAGCTGGTGTTTGGTTCCTGTTTAAAAAACAAATTGAGAGTAGGCAGGTGCCAGTCAAATCATACATTGTAGTGAGCTAACAGGATATGTAAAGTGCCCGGGATAAGATGTTTTATTTTTAGGAAATTATTTTTTGTCCAAAGAAAACTATAGATACTTATATGGTTTTTACTTTTAGATATCTTTCAACAGTAAATTATTTATTTGAAAGGAAATAAGGTAAATATAAATGGAAAATAGGCAAACATTTGCCGCCTTCAAATCTTTTATTTTCATAAGTTTTTATCGCTTCAGCTGTAGCAAGACTCCTCCATCGTTATGGTTATGCAAAACGCATATAGACAGTAGTGCAGTAGGAGTAGTAAAATTCCTTTCCGGCTTCCGCGTAGTGAAATAAAAATATGCGATGACAACAGTTCCATTTTCAAAATGTAAATTGCACTTACTGTTAGGTCCATAGAAGAAAGATCTCGCCGATACTGCCGTAGCGAATCCTGTGGTCACAACATTGATGGTGATGCCCCAATGTGTCAAATAGATAAACCAGAACCTGTATATACCGCTCTGGATGTACAAGATAGACGATGCTAACACAATGCCGAGGGAACCGAGAAACAAGATCAGGCGCAAAATAAATAAAGGAGTAGCTGATCTGTTGGTCTGCCAAACACTCAGATAGAATTCGGTCGGGTTGGCATGCTCCAAGCCACACATTCGCAGCTGACACTGCTCTTTGAAATACTTTTTTATACCGCTCATAGTGATTATACCGCGCTTACTACTTTACACACCAATACCTTATCAATAACGTATCAGCTGCCAATATTCTATATCGTTTGTTATCTTTTGACCGACCTATATGTAGGTATATTTGAATCATGCCAAATTTCGTGATGACTCACCACGAGGTGTGGAGTACCGGTTATTCAATTTTATTGTTATTTTTTTTTAAATAATCTATATATTAAATAGATTATAAAGATAGGATGCTTGACATACCGTATTGTCTTTAAGTAAAACAGTTTTGAAGTTGCAAATATGAACCTGTTGGCGTTACAAGGAGCTGCTAGCGTATGCTGGATAAGGAACCTGATCAAATCAGCTCGCTATTTCAAAAGGGACGTATACAAAGAATTAATATTATTCTGATTTCTCTGGTTACATCCTATATAGTCAGGAGGCAAGAAACGTCGGCTGACAATAATAATTGTTTTTAACAGAGAACAAAAGGAAAGGGATAGGTACGTTATGAGAACTAAGCTTGTTCTTAGAACAAAAGCTTAATGGGAAAATAACAATGGCATATTTTACGTTTAATCAATAACTTATCTTAGAGAGCATATGATCACAATATTGTTTTTCCTATGAGTTAAAAGACATTGTTCTGGAGTCCCTTATGTACCGCTTTGAGAACCAGTCTCTAGCCAGGGATATGAGGACGACAAGGAGGTGGATGATGATTATCATTGCTGCTGACGCGAACACCATGCCAGTAGCGGGGCCGGGATCCCTCCAGTCAATGTTTGGGTAGATCCATGGGTCTCCGTTCCTGTAACGTATAAAAATCATAATAAATTATCTGTGCCAGGAAATGAAAGGAGAATAAATTAATACTTCATTAAAAAACTCTAAGAAGTTGGTGATGAATACAATGCAAACAGGATCTTTTGAGTTATTGGTTGATCCTTCCAGCGCAGTAGTTTATGAGACCATAGACTTATACTTCTTGTGTAAAAAATATGCTAACGCACAGAATCAAATACCTCATTACTAATCGATGCGTTAAAGATAGGCAAAAATATCGTGAAGAAACCCGTATATTCAGGCATCTTGACGCGTACAATCATGATCTAATATGGGTTAGTTATCCCAGCAGATGTTGCGGTCAAATGGGAGTTGCTTCGGTTAAAAACCTGCCACCCATTGACTCGCATGTAGTAGTGCAGAGATTGAAGTATAAAAGGGTAATTTATTTTAACTTACGGGTTAGTCCCTCCAGCGAAATAGTAGATGATGCCGAAGACCAAGTAGACCAGAGTAACGCTAATAGGTTGGTAGAAGTGCAAAATAAGGGAGGGGTGTTGAGCTGTGAGCAACAGACACATCATCAGGACGGAGTTTATCCCGTGGATAAACAAGTCCAGAACTTGGTTAATTGCGAACTCCTCCCCTGGAAATTATAATTGTAACTTATGTTAGATAAAAATATAGAATTAACATGACAGTTACAGAGAAGAGACAGAAAGTCTCTTTTTTTGGACCAGAGATAACCAGAGATAAAGAAGAAAAAGTGGAGAAAGTTAAAGATTTTGTTTATACATACATACATTAATACATACAATTACGCCTCTTTCCCGAAGGGGTTGGCGGAGACTACAGTCACTGTCACTCTATCAGTTCACTGTCTACTTTTTTTATTGTCTTTATCTACACTAATCTACATCTACACTAATATTATAAAGAGGAAAACTTTGTTTGTTTGGTTGTATTGAATAGGCTCAAAAACTACTGGACCGATTTTAAAAATTCTTTCACCATTCGAAAGCTACATTATCCACGAGTAACATAGACTATATTATATTTTGGAAAAAAATAGGGTTCCGTAATAATATATAAAAAAAATTGGCAAAACAGTGTTTGCCGGGTCAGCTAGTCTAGGATAAAATAAAAGCAATTCGTAAGAGACACAGTGTAGGCGAGTAAATTATAAGAAATAATAAGAATTTGTTTCGTATCTTATATACTTAAAAAAATATTAGGAAAATGGTTAAAAATATGGGTTTTCCTCTGTATTCAGAAATTGCGATTCGATTATTTATCTACCTTTTAAGTATTTCGTTATCAGAATTAGTATCATCATAACAAAATCAACCATATAAAAACTGTCTAATCATAAGTTATGAATATTATCTCAAATATTTTTTTTGCATAATTCACTTTAATCATTCAATTTTCAATTAAGTAGATATCATATAATCATATGAATATTATTGTTATATCAAGGAAAAGAGAGAGATTTTGTGTGAAAATTTTACCCCAAACTTGAAGTGCATCCATATAATTTGAAATATATGCATTATAGAGTAAAATATACAATACTGCAAACACGGAATTCATTTAATACCTAGATTAATTCACTTTTTTTTAAACCTTTTAATAAAAACAGAACCAAGAATGTAATTTTAAAGATTTGTTAATTGCAAAATAATAACAAAGGTAGCAGAAATAGACTTTAACCTTTAGGATCTAACCTTTTTTTAAACCTCAAAACTCTTTTGAAAAATGCTCGAAGTGACATAGCTTTAAAAAAAGAAGCCTCTTCTATCAGCGTGTAGTTATCCCCTGCTGCATAATGAGCTTGCCACACGAGCAAAGTTACACAGCAATGATGAATATCTACTACATTTCTAGAAAAGACAAATCTCACAGGCTCCAAGCAAATTAAAAAAGGCACATTACTATCTGCGTGCTTTTATAATCAAAGATAGCAATCAAAATGACTCAATTTGTGTCTCAATTCCATCAACGCAGACTTTAAGTTTTTTTTAAGACTGTTGGCTCTGTCATAGTTATGTATGTACTGTGTATGTATTATTCATGAGAAAGTATGTGTCCTGCCTATATTCCTTACCCATAGAAGATAAGAAGGCGTAGTAGAACGCTGTAATGAAGAACGCGATCGGAACTGCTGCGTTGAAGCTGAACCAGTACGCCTTCACGTACCACGGCAGGCCGAATGTCGCGTCTGTAACAGGTAAGAGGGTGTTCTGAGAATTCTCTCTTAATATGTAGAAGTGAGTATCTATCCCACCACTACCCTGGCTCTACCAACCTTCCGGGTATACGAGCCGAATCATGGCAACTCGTCCGCTGCTCTCGCGTTTGCTTACTCTGACAGCGCACCCATTCTTGATTTGCTACAAAATCTACCGATGATCTTACAGATACTTCCTTGTTTCTTAGGAGATACTGTAAGTAAGTGTCCTTTATGAAAATATTTTACAGGCATTTTACTCCGGCGTAAGACCCAGTTACGGCCTTAAGCGGGGAAACGCAATTAAAAGACAGAATCAGGAGATAGAAGAAGTATGTTATCTAACAATGTTCTCTTATCATCATGAAACTCTCTTAAAGAATACTTATTTTACGAATAATGGGTGCGGTATTCATTAATACTCGTACTGCATAATTTTTATTATTTAAATAAGCTTTGACGTTGCTTACATCACGTCGAAACAAGGATTACCTTTCAGCTTCCTTATCTCATTTCGCACGCTCTGTACAAAGAACGAAACAGACTAAGGTAATACCACTATTTTGTGAGAGCAGTAATACTACTTCTTATTTTATCTGTTTTAAATGAGTACCTATACTTACCAATACATAATGGTACGCTTATCGGTCAATCAGCTTAAATATATGTATATACTATCAATACTACCTGTATATTTCAAGTTGGTTTTGAGACAAACAGGATTTATTATTATATATAATAAATTTATTTATGAAGAAAATATTGGATATTATAAGCATAGTAAGCTATGCTTCGGGCCATGAGGTCCAGGTCAGGTTTGGTATGACTGCTAGAATGTCATGTACCTTTTTCCGTGGAATTCCGAACTGTTAGATGCTCGGAGTTGGCTCCAGACAGGTATGTAACTATGTATGTGATATTTTACATAAGAATTAATTAAATACAATACTTTTAACAATTGTAAACTTACCTATACCTCCCTGAGCATATGCTGCAATAGACACGCAGCATGCTAAAAAGGCACACACTGTATTCAATAAGATCCCCCAATGCGTAAGATAAATGGGCCAGTATTTAGCGTCTATGGCCTGACCGGTGAGAATCCCGGACGCCAGAACTATTCCTAGACATCCTAGGAATATCACGATTCTTATAAGAAGAAGTGGTACCGAGGAGCGATTGCTCTGTAATGAGCAAAGGTAGAATTCTGACGCCTCTTCGTTTTCTAGGAAGAACTTTCGCGCCATAAACTGGTTGTTAAGGTATTTTTTGGCGGCTCCCATTTTGTCGACACACTCCACTCGGTTAACACTAAATACTGCGGCTGGGAAATGTTATCAATGATTACGTAGCGTGATTGCTGGCGAGTAAAGATAGCGTTTTAGCGATGCATATCTATATAAGCCATAGAAAATTTAATCTTCTACTAAAGAGTCCATTGTTAAGAGATCTAAAGGGTCAGTTCTTATGAAGCAGTGAGATGCAGAGGTTATCGAATAATTCAGCCATAGGTACATACATTAATCACGTCTATTTCCCTTGCACGGTAGACAGGGCTAGCAGTCTTGAAAATACTGAAAAGCCACGTTCAGCTATATGGCTTCATGATTGAATTGAGATTCACATAGTGACAGGTTGCTTGCCCATTGCCTACAAGATGTCAACAATCCCAAGTTTATTGGCCTTTCCCTTAGTGGCCTTTTCCGACATTCATGTGATTTTTATAATGTATTTCGAATAATTCAGCCACTTTGTAAAAATCGACTCATCTCATATTCATAATTTTGTATGTCGTTTTAAGAAAACTCACTCAAATGATAATTCATATTGTTTGCTCATTTCCTTATTGAAGGGTTTGTAAAAATTTATGATTCACTAAAATTATTAGGTAAGACTAATATCGCGTTAATCTACTGCGATTGATAACTAATATAACTATAATTTATAACTGGTGATTTGTAGTTGGTTTTATTCAGAATGATATATTGATCATTATTATTTTTTATAGATACATTTGAAAGATTTGTAGATGTTATAGGTAACTTGCATTTCTGTTACGTAGAACTGCAACTACTTAAAACAATGGAGCAGATTTCTTTTATTACAAGTATACATACATACATATAATCACGTCTATCTCCCTTGCGGGGTAGACAGAGCCAACAGTCTTGAAAAGACTGAGAGGCCACGTTCAGCAGTTTGGCTTAATGATAGGATTGAGTTTCAAATACATAGTTTCAGGTTGCTAGCTCATCGCCTAAAAGAAAAATCCCATAATAAAAATGTTTATTGGTAATTTCAGTAAAAAGGTTATTAAGTACAAATTTATCTTTAGATAAATATCTAACATAACGAAATTAAACGTGTCGCTAGGCTCTAAGGCCTAAAGTAGGTACCTACATAACAAATAAACATGATTTATTTCTATTAAGTAAGTACCTACTGAATAATTTTTGATTTAACTTGGGTTTAAGCATAAATTATACATAGTGTCAAAGTCATCCACGGTTTATTAAAAAGTGGGCAGTTTTATAATAAAATTCCACATAAGTACCTATAAGTAAATCGCATTATAACATAAGCTTGTAAACATTTTTAAATATGTATATTCTAATTCTATGTTTTTGTTATTTTTCCTCGCGCACAGTGGTTTAAAAAAAAATTGTTTTAATCCAGTGGAAGTAATGCTATAATTATAATTAGCTAATTATGTCTACACGCTTTACTCTAGATGTCAGTCACCTATATTATTATTAACTACCCAATCATACAATAAAGTAAGTACTCAATTAAATAATTATTAATTATGTACTACATCTAAATCACAGTTCGCTTGTCTGTTTTCGTATAATGCAGCAATGCTTCTCAATCAATCGATTATGTTGTGCAATTTGTAAAGTATATATTTAATAGTTAGATATATAACAAAATTGTCATTTTTTCTCCAAATATATCAATTTTCTTCAGAGAAAAGTTCTTCTTATACATGAATATTTAAATAATTCTTATTAAGAGCTAAGATAACATACTTTTCTTACTATCTGCCTTTTGGTACTAAATAACAATATGTATTCAAATGATAAAGATGTATTTTAATATAAATATTGTAAAAAGTACAAATACCAATAGGGATGTGGACTGTACTCAAATAAGTATAAAATTTTACCACTAAAAGGTAGTTTCTATAGTAAAAATAATAAAAAACACAATATTTTCCTCAATAAACAAGGGATTATTTTTTTATTTAATAAAATGTAATTAAATATTTCACCCTCAAGTCACGTGACAATGAACACCAATCAAAATGCGTGATGTCACGCGTTGCAATACAAGAATTTTCGCTGTCAAATACTATGGTGTTTGTTGATATTTGGATCATATGATTACCGTGATTACCGTCCGATTATCTTAGCTACGAAAATACTTTGTGTAGAATGAGTCTGTTCTTTTTCTCTTTCACAATCCGCTATTGATTCCAATCTTTGCCTTTTAACTGCTAATAGTCGAGTTGTTATGTTTTCGGTTCGTCTCCGTCTGATCTGGGATACTGTGCCCATCAAATGATATTCCGGATAATTCTCCATATCATTGGCAACTATAATGAAAGTACGAAACATTGTTTACTTTATTTCTAACCTAAAAATTCGAAATTTTTTCGTCTTTGAAAACTTGAAGAGTTAAATTATTTTAATACAAGTAAATGTAACAACAAATATTATCAAACTTACATCAAAATGATCCTCACAGATATACATTTTACTTTGTGTAACAAGTGCCGGATCCCGACGGGCTAATTGAAGCCAATTTTTCAGCATCGTTTTTGTACGTGGAACGTGAATAAACAGTTTTTCAGGTGTTTTAATAGTTGTACTTTTACACTGCGGCACCGCACAATATTTATAAAATTTTGAATTCATATTATTATCACACAACTATGAAATAACTATTCATTACATACAACTTCGACAATATTTTATAACGCGTGACGTCAGAGCGGCCGTTTGACAGGTATCCGCGTTTTAGCGCGAAATTTAAAATGGAATTTTAAATAAATTATTTTAAAGGTATTACTTAAAATAAAAAAATAATAATAAATAGTTTGGGTTATATTTGGTACTTATGCATGATTTTAAACACTTTCCCAAAAATAGTCCACATCCCTATTATGCGTACGTATTACTAGAAATGATGATGATTTCACTGACGTTACGCCTATTCCTGTACAAAATCATGTTTTTTGAAAACTCAATAATTACCTACAAGACTAGATTGTGCTATGTGATTCTATTAATAAATATTCCTAATGTTTCTCAATCTTGTTTATGCCCTGTATGATATTGTGTTGACACAAAAATTTGGTGTCAAAAAGATTGTCTTGGCAAACTTTCAAAAATGTAATTGCCGCCGATTATTTTCACTATTATAAGGGCAAAGATAACATAAAAGTTTTTATAACTTTGAGAGACTTCTTTCTCAAGCAGTGGATCCCTCATCGGACCTCGCTTTCCGAGGTTTCAAGCGATGAATCCCTCTTTGCATATTCTGGTAGTGTTTTGGTGTATTTCTTTGATAAGGGTAAAATAACATTAAATTCTCTTTCAATAGTTTCAAGCGGTGAATCCCTCATTGCATATTCCCGTGGTGTCTTTGGTGAACCTCTTGGCAAGGGTGTCTCGGAGAGTGGCGATGGCTACCACGATGAGGTGGCACGCTGAGAGGAAGACACCCGTCAGGGCAACCACCACGAGGGTCTCCTGAGGTTTCGACCAGTCCATAACAGGGTACACGTATGTGTGACCGAACCTGAAATTGGAAATGATTATATCTATTAAGGGATTGTGGATATATATATTTGTTCATGTCTTGGTAAACTTTAGAAAACGTGTGTTTTGTCTGAGGCTGAAATCTCCGACTCGTATATTGAAGACATTTTTAAAATTGAAATACTTAATTTTTTTTTAATATAAACGTAAATAAGTGGCCGAAATATAAGTAAATTTATGTTTCTGTAATTTGTTCTTTACTCCTGGCTATACCTACCTATAAAGGGTCATCCCACTTGATATTTTTCCTGTATACCATGCCATAATATAAATTTCCGAGGCTTAAGATGTCTCGTTTTACTACATTACTATGTGAAACAAATTATCTAAAATTTAATTTTAGGACCTACAACCTTGTTATTTATTGTTAACTTTGACATTTCTGTAGGTACATCATCTTCACTATAAAAATTGCAACATTTGACACAAGCACAATAAATGCTCTTTTGTGTCGTCTTTTGCGAAACGATTGTTGTGTAATTTTGATTATATTCAAGTGCACTAAGCCCAACGTACAAATCTAAACTTTTGACCTTCGTGGTAGATTTGAGTGGTCATTAGATCAATTAGGGGCTTATAGAAATATTAATTTCGAATTTTTCAAGGATAATTTTCATTATAGATAAGTATGTTCTTAATCAGATATTTCTTAATTTCTTGTTATAGAAATGATGAGAACTTTATTATTTAATGGTTCATTATTTTGTCGTGGGTAGGTAGATATGACTCACGAAAAATAAATAATAATTTAAGTAAGTACTATTATAAATATCAGAAATTTTCGAAGGGCAATGAGTTGCTAGGTACCTATCCAATGTTGCAAAATATTCTGCGCCTAAAATGGCACTAGGTGCGTTCTAAACATTTATGGCTATGGGTATGCAGACCTTGAAGGACTGCGAAGTACTAAACCTTCGTTAAGAGCCAGTTAGTATTCGGAATGCCGCCAGTGGACGTTATCATCTGGGAAAATCTCGTGTTACCGCGTAAGCCAAATATCACGGGTTACATAAGGAGGAATAATAAAAAAATGTGTCTAGGTAACTCTTATAAAAGAAGTATTTGACATAAGTTTGCTCATTTTGAGCACCTAAGTTCTTAATGTCACCATTACATATATTGGCATAAGTAGTAAGGTAAGTAAAGTATGTACACATTTCGCACTAACTTTGTGACACATTTGTTAACAAGATAAGGTTAAATATGGTTTTTCTTTTGTGTGTTTAGTATACTTGTAGATAACGCCGAGGTAAAGATCATTTTATAAGATGTGCGTTTAGGATGCGTTAAGGTTCATTTGACGAAGGTGGTTAAGTACCTACATACACACAGTACACGTGCAAAAGTCCATAAACAACTTTAGGAACATTTGCTATGAAAATTAATGCAGAATCCTCTCTAAAGACGTGTGATCCCAACCAGGAAATGAAATCCTCACAAATGAAAAAAGATTGGCTCAGATAAAACTTCGATGAAAAGTGGTGGAAGAGAGTCTCTTTTTTGTTTTAATTTAAAAAAATATATGTAGAACTAAAAGTAATTAGGGTGACGGCACCAGTAATCAACACTTTTAGAGCATCATGTTCAATGAATAGCGATTACTCAAAATCTATAATACCAAGAACCATTGAAGTTGGTGAAAATCATAAAGAAATAGTATAAGAATAATATGTGCTGCAAATTTTAAATTAATTAATAATGGTTATTAGAATATAAATTATATTTAAAAAATCATCAGAATCTCCAGTTATCGACATTCAAAATCCAACGATCGACTACCACTTATCGACACCTACCCAGTTATCAACATCCTGTTATCGACAATGATGTCGTAAAAATAGGAAAAACCAGTAATTAAAGACAGTAAAATATTTAGTTAAGTATTTATTTCACATAATGCGTCCTAATATCACAAATGCGTACAAATTATTACAAAATTTAATAATCAGTCTTACAACTTAAAATTACAAATATCAGAAATGCGTACAAATGCTACAAAATTAAAATTCAGTCTGACAACTTAAACTACTTACAAATAAATAAGTAACGAACTTTTTTAACGTTGATGTTTATAACATTTATAGAATTCTGAATAATTTCAATATACCTAACTACTGTTTCTCAAAAATATCAATCTAATTCTTCTTCAAGTTAAACATGTAGCGTGTAGCACCAATGCTTACAAATTACTTTAACCATAAAAATCCGTAACCTACGGAACAATAATGAAGGTAGATAGCAGATGTTCAACCTACTGTATTGCATTTTGCAATTATAAAAAATATAAATCAAAATGACTCATAATATCTATGTTAACATTAACTGTAATCTAAGGAGATCTTCGTAATTTAAATAATGTTTCTTTTGTAGAACTTACTAATCAGTCTGACGTTAACCTTAAAATACTACCTATATAAAATATATATTAAGTAGAAAAAGAATTAAGTGAAGAACTAGTGACTCTTACCTTTAAATAAATATGTATATCTCTGTTAGGAACAAACAAGTGAGTGAGCAACTAAGTTCTATAAAACGATCACATATTTTATCCAAGTAAGTATATATATACCTAACGTTTTACCAAATTTTATATTATATATATATTTATATATCACATATTTTTACTGAGATCCTTAATTATATATGTCAGGTAAATACTTTTGCATTTCTTTGATTTTATAAAACCCTCTATTGTTGAGACGCACGGGTGTATCAATTTCCTCAATTATTTGATCAAATCTGTACCATATTTTATCTGGTTTTTCAGGCCATCTAAAGGTGTTGCCCATTGACAAAACCATTGCACTGACTTCGAATAGATTATTCTCTACCTTTTCTACCTTCCCGGGAAAGTATTTATTTTCGTACGTTACTATTACGTAACATCCTGAAGTAATTTTATTTGTTTGTCTAGTTTTACTTACTTTCTTCTTAGTAGTAAGTGTGCCAAGTGAGCATGAGGCATCTATGTCAAAATCAGAGTCAGTGGTGGTGGGAGACACAGGTTTTTTACGTTTTAATGGTTTTCTTTCACTGTTAACTGATTTACTGATTTTGTTGATTATATTTTCTCTGTCGTTATCTTCCGAAATATTATCTTCAGCATAGCTGCAATCACTTTCAGCAAACTCAATCTCTAAACTTGACTCTTCTGAAGATGATTCAATTCGGGGTATCTTCTTTTTATTTTTTTTAGAAATGGTTTTCTTTTTCTTTTCTGCATTGTTTTCTTTCAACTCCTTTTTTTCTTGTCGTTTTCTCGCTCGTTCTTCTTTTTCTTTTTGTTGCCTTTTTTTCTCATTTTCTTTTTTTTCATGGTATTCGCGCCATGCCTTGCTTGTTACTGCTGCTGGTATTTTTTCTCTCTTTATTCTTTTTTTCTTTTTATTTATATCGTCTTCCGGCCAAAAAAGAAACTTTTTAAAAGGTGATGGTACTATAATACCTAATGCATCATCCATCGTTTTTTTTGTGGGTGCTATTTTATCTGTATGAATAGTTCTTGAAATAGGTGCGCGTGTTGGTCTGTCTGGAGTCAAAAAAGGTGATCTATTTTCGGGAACAATGCTCGACGTGATTGTGTTGTCTACTGCCCACTGACTGTTTGCCGTCGTTATTATTTCAGGTTGGGGTATGCCATTGCTTTCAGTAACAGCTGGATCACTGGGAAGCTGAAGTATTGATGGTGACGGAGGATGAGTAATTGTAGATATCTTTTTGGGCGTACACTCAACAACTCTCTGCAATGTATTAAAATCTTCAACTTCAAGATTTTGATTAACCCCTCCAAAACCGCTGTCAACAATAATAGGTGATTGTTCTCTTATATCTTCAACTGAGGCTAAAGAATAATTTTGAGGTGTTAAAGAGTTTCCGAAGTCTATAACTTCTTTTTCAGCCACTACCGTCTCGGAGTGAGATACATGGTCTATAATATCCATTGAAATATTAATCGGTTCCAGGGTTGATGGCGAATGTGACTCAATAACTTCAGATGTCGGCAGGATGTTGCATGAACTTGCACAGTCGTCAGAGTAGCATTTAGATTTGTTCTTGGCCCATATAACGTACAAAGCGGTGTCTTCCTCGGGAAGGTCACTTTCAACTGTGTCTCTTTTTTTATAGAACAGATTCTGAAACATAGCTAACTTCTCTTCTGAAAAAACACCAATTATCTCTTTTTCTAAATATTTAACAAATTCTGTTAATGCTGGATTGGACTGAATAACTGAAGCTTCTTCTCTGTTTTTGATTTTGGACATATCGATATAATCGGGACCAAATGGAAACAAGCCTCCGGCCCTGAATCCGTTTTTAATGCAATCAGGAGTTAATTTTTCTATAGCTTTTTTCAGCAGTGGAGCAAAATTTTCTTTTTTAACGTTTTGGCCCAGATTTGCTTTGATTTGATTTGCCAGCAGCATTGCCAGTAAACAAAACCGTTAGGTTTTCTTTGTCATCACCGCATGAAGTATACAAATGTTTTTGACCTTTCTGTGCAAGAACAGGGCCTGGTTTCGGTGATAAAAAAAATGCACTTTCATCCGCATTAAAAATTCTGTTAGGATCTTTTAAAATATCCTTTAGATTTTTTTCTTCTAAGTAACTTTCAACTTCTTGAAACCAATTTCTTATATCTTTTTCCGAGACATTATCACGAGCAATTGACAAATTCTCAGGTATTTTTTCCGCCAAATTAGGGTGCCTTTTTAAAAAAGCATGATACCATTTCTTTCCAGGTCTATTATCTGTGAATGGATTGGGAATTTTTTGATCTATTATAATTTTCTGGACACTATCTAGTAAGGAGTCTCTACAAATCGGAAAGCGTTTTAGTGGCATTGTTATCAACCATTTTTCTAAAATTTCTTCATGCATTTTTGAAAGCACTGTGCTGGGCCCCATTGTACAGTTAATTTGAGTTTTTCCAGATAACTTATCGTGCAGTGTGATTCTGGGCACGCCAAATCTTCGAGCTGCAACGGCAACTTTTTCGCCTTTGCGGACAGCATCAACAGCTTTAGCCATTTGCTCGGACGTATAATTTTTTCTGGGTGCCATCTGGAAACAAAATAATATGAAAACCAATTATCGACACCCAGTCATCGACAGTGTCGATTAATGGTAAGCGATCTAAAATATTTATGATTAAAACACAGAATAATAAAGCACTAAACAAGAAGCCAAGATCTTAAATCGAATTAAAAAAAATAAAAAAAAATAAATATCGACATATGTCGAAAACTGGAAAAATAAAATTTCACGGAACTAGTTATCGACATCGATTTTTAATAACCTCCAAATCTATAAATCGTCGCAATGACATATAATTACTTTAGCTTATTTAATATCAGTCTCAGAAATCAATACGCACTTCGATACAGTTACGTTAAATTAAAAATAAAATGAAGATTTTCAACTTACCTTGTTATGGATTTCGCTAATAAAATCGGATTAGCTAAGGAACACAAACGGTGACAGTAATATTTAGCTCGCCATTTTGAAAACAAATGGCCGAGCCCAAAGTTCTGTTTTGTGACGACAGAGGGAGTCCTGTTGTCTATGATTAAGTGTTGCCATGACGGGAAATCAAAATATAACTCTTATTTTTTCCTTAAGACTAGGTTAGATGTCGATCACTGGGTACATGTCGATTACTGGTGCCATCACCCTAGGAAGATAATTTTCAGACGAAAAGAATAGTGTATTAATAGTCAATCTCCTATGTAAGAATTGGATAAGGAATACTTTGCCGAAATTTGGACATTGGAATAGAACATAGTTTATATTTCTTTTCGTTTTTAATGATTTCTACGCGATGGCAAAGAACGGGGATTTTAATTTAATACAGGCGGAGCCGCAGGCGAAAGAAGTAGGTAAGCACGAAATTAAAGAAGTAAATTAAAATTAGAGTATCTTTAATCGTAAACAGAATATAAAAAGGTAAACTTACGGATCATATCCCCCTGCGTAGTAGTAGGTAAGGTTGAAGCCCAGATAGGCAAGTGCAAAGAGTAGCGGCTGGAAGATGTGCACCAATCTACTGGGGTGCGCTGAGAGGACCAGCTCCACCAGCATTACCACGGAGTTGACGCCGTGCAGCATCATGTCCAGAACTGGGTGGGGGGTGTAGTAGGACATCTTTCCAGCTGAAAGTATAAATATTAAATGATATACATATATCACGCCTACGGGCTAGGCAGAACCAACAATTTCGAAAAAACTGGTAGGCTACGGTTAGCTGTATGGTTTTGTAATAATGGAATTGAGATTCAAAGTGACCGTTTGCTTGCCTGTCGCTTAAGAGAAGAATCCCAAATTAATAAGCCCTTCCCTTGATTGATTGAAAGGATATATTTCTATCATCATAATTGGTCATTATCAGCCTTCTGGCATTATTTCTGGTTGCGTCATCACCTAGGTGCCCGAGGTGCACCTTTGATCATGGTCCTGGATTAAGTTAGTGAGGGTTTTCCATGAATCAACTCCCTTCTAACGTCCGTAACCTTTGCAGGGGAACCTAAACCATCATCATTACTCGTGACTGAGGCACCTGACCTACTGAGGACGCTCAATGATGCTGTATTGCTTTAAAACCAAGGGTTCACGACCTAAATGACATAATTTGATAAGGTTAACTGTAACAATTTCTACACATAGCGATTGTTGTCTTACCTGTGATATTCAAAGACTCGACAAAAGTTTCATATCACCTATAAATATTATCACATTTTCATTATCTACTAAGTGTTTGTCTCGGATGGGTCCCTTTTAAGATTCGACTTTGACCAGGACTATCAGTCTACCAGAGTACCTGTTAAAAAGGGAACTTAGCCCAGTTTGAAATTTGGTCATAAGGTAAAAGATTTAATTATGTGCTGTTCTATTTTGAAAAACTACGAAAAGAAGTTTTACTTACACGACTTCAGAAGACCCCAGTAAAACGTGGATATGAGAAATGCCACAGGAATCGTCACGTTGTAGAGAAGCCAATAAGTTTTGACATACCATGGTAGACCAAACGTAGCATCTGTAAAAGGCAAGGATACATACATATAATACAAGTGGAACTTCACTCTTCATAGAATTTAATATTAAATTCTTAGGTAATGGTTTTTTAATCTAAATTTAATCTGATACAGAATCCTAGAATGGCTGCCATGGTTATCCGGACTCGGAATTTTTCATCAGAGAAGAAAATAATATATAAGTAAGTACTATACATTCATTTAAATATGGCTATGGTCACATGACACATCGCATCCTGTTTTTCACTACGTTATATTTATGCTTAATTCGTTTTGGATTTGGATGTAATAATTTTTGGCGAATTGTGTATTTCCGTTGTGATGGCACACAATTTTTGGTATTGTCTTCCTACATTGCCTATAATCATATTGTTATGGCAAAAACACTAAGTATATGGACTTAGATGAGTGTTGTATTTATTTACGATAATTTTTTCGACTATTTTTGATAGTTTGTTTAAATAATTGTTAGATGCAGTACTCGCAGAAAAAATACAATGATATATACTATTGTAAAAAGAAATGAGTACCTACCTACGTTGCTGGCATGGAAAATTAAATATAAACGAAAGTAGTCTATTTTCATTGTCTGATTACTATCCGGGTTTTTTTATTACCTTCATAATATTTAAGAAGTTAAGATTTTTTTGAGAAGAGTCAAGGTTCTGAAGTCTTTGACGTGTAAACAGCTAACACCGAGTTTGTGCGTGCGTCACTGTATTCACGTGATGTCATAGTTTGACAAGTTCAACATTGCTTGGTACGTGTACATATTTTTATATTAGATAGTCCTTTGTCTTGAAAAGTTTGGTGATACCTAATCTCCTTGCCAGCTTGATTTTTATTTGCATTGAGTATTACAACAATGGAGTCACTAGTAGGTACTGTATGTTATACAAATTTTAAATCCTCCGGCTTTGCTTGCATTCAATACCATGAGTAGCTTTTATCTTTTAAATTAATTTTGATTGAGTATTTATATTTCTTATTATGGCAACGATTTTAAAATATTATTGTTATTAATAGGTATGTAATTTTACTCTACTCTTTTCGTTATCCTCAGCTTAAAATCCATTAGGGATTTATTTATTTATCAATATTAACGTCATAACATCTTGAAATCTGCTAAATGTTTATAATTAAATGTTAATAGGTACAGTTGCCTCAATCCAAATAAAGACGTGAGTAATTTTCAATACTTAATCGTAGAAGGCGATTGACATCAATCAGCCTTAGTTAGGAGTAGCATATGATCGAGACCTCAGTGAAGCGGCACGAGGTCGTCCAGGACGTGATCCTATCTCCTGGCTGGCACGTGGCCTACCGATCTGAGTTTCCTCTTAATACTGCCTGCCAAATAAATTAACTAAGTTCAGATGGATCGATGTCTTAACTTGGATCAAAGAGAGGGAAGAACCTTTTAGAAACAATTAGAACGGTCACAAGAAAACCGAAAGTATTAAAATTTCTCAAAAAAAAAAATACGACAAAAATTTCTCGAAAGTATTTTTGTCGTATTTTACCTTTCTCAATAAAAATACTTAATAGTCAGACACATTTCCATACCTCCTTGCAGACATTTGCAATTAATTAAATTTGTATCAAATAAAGACGGATGGCAGTTATTTATCTCTTCATAAACGAATTTTTTGTAGTTAGTCACTTCACACTAAAAATAATTTAGTAGTAGACTTTTGAGTAACTAAATTTCTTCAACAAATATAAATTAGGAAAATGTTTCTATAAAAGATCTACCATAGGACCTTGATTTACGAATCAAATCGTGTCGAACCTGAATTTCATCACAGCATTTAAATTCCATACAAACATTACAATTATTATAACAAGTTCTAATGGAGATAAACAAAACATACAAGCACGGTGAGCGCATCAAGGAAATATGTTAATGCACACATAAATTCAGAATGCATACCAATAGGCCTCTTAAAATAAACATACGCTGAGACGATGGACGAAAAGAACGAGGTGAGGACGATTAGGAGGAAATTCCAGTGGGCGTAGTACAGGAACCAATATCCGATGCTGAGAGTCCGGGGGGTCACGGCGAGGGACGCGACGAGTACGCCGGTGGAATACATGAAGACGATTGTTCTAATGGACAGCAAAGGCAAAGCCGATCGGTTGCTTTGCCATCTGCTGATGTAGAAGTCTGACGGTGAGGCATGCTCGAGACGCCAACGACACTGATTCGAACACGATGTACACAACATTGCGGCCAGTAAACCTCACACACACTGTCAACAATCACTTTTACTCTTGTAGCAATTAGCACGAATCATCTCAACCGTAATAAGTGGACACTTGAAACGATATTGTTATCGTAATAATATTAGTTGGTTGAGCACCGCGTAGATTCGTCTGCAGTGTCCGATTGTGAAAATGTTAAAACCAGCGAAGCAGATAGGGACCTGAAGTGTCAATGAGAACAGTCAAGGCCTCTTGTTTAGAAGTGAATGCAAATAATGTTGTAAAAATTTATAACAAATCATAATATGTATTGATTTGAGAATTGAAATTGGTCTGGGTTTGTGTTTATTCACGAACTTTTTGCTTCAATGTTATCCATGAGCGTTATCTGGCACGTATTAGTGAAAATAATACCGTGATGATTATCAGTTATACGTGTATTACAATATAAAATATTGTTTATCCTACCACTTCTGAATTGTTGCGTATGAAAAATTAGAAATTTTCAAACAAATTCTTGTTATTTTATTGTCATCTGTCTTAGTAGTACCTATGCTGATATTTTAAAGACATTATGAGTCCCTAGTAAAGATTAATCTTTTAGACAAGAACTAAAAATAAATCACGCTATAAGTTCTTCTAGCACTCTATAATTCTTCTTTTAGGCGATGGACTAGCAACCTGTCACTTTTTAAATCTCGATTGCATCTAATAAGCCATACAGCTTAAGGTAGTCTTTCAATCTTTGGGAGTCTGTTGGCTCTGTCTACCCAGTAAGGGATAAAGACGTGATTATATGTATGTATGTATTTTCTAAGGTCAGTTAAGCATAACGTTTTGAATATTTGCACATGATTAATGCTAGTCAGTAATGAATGATGTCCGTTATCATGATCTGCGATAACACGTGAATTGTGATGAGGCGCGAAATCTGAGTAATTTATTAAAATTGCCGGAGATATCAACATGGCCGCACGAGAGCTCGCAATGCGCTGGGTGCAGGTGAAGTGCATGAAGGTTACGCACGTGCATCAAAAAAATACTATGTGGATAAAATAGTGAATCTAAGTGAATAGGTTGTCTTGATTTTGTGAATAGTTGGTATGAGCTTCATAACTAAGCGTTCTTGGAATTTCTTTCTAACTAAGCCTACATAATTTGTTGTAATTGGATTTGATAAATTGATAAACACATTTAAAACTCCTTGACTTTGAAACTTACTTTAAGTTAGGTATTTACGGGAAAAAATAAGGAAATGACTTACCTGATTTGGCTTCCATGGGTTTTCTGACAGCTACAATGATTCCGAACAAGGACTCCAAGAATACCATTATGAGTCCCCAGTGTGTCATATAAATGAAGAATTTGGCCTTATTACCCCCAGGCAATGCGCAAAATGCCCAGGTCATGATGCAAACGGACCAGATCAGCATCGGTAAACGCCAGTACAGCGGCGAGAGCTTGGCTTTCCATGATCTCGAAAACAGTTTCGAGGTCTCATCGCCATCCTTCACAACACCCATACAACATTGTAAAATTGACACCATCTTGGCTTTTAACTATTGCATAGAGATTTTCCCTGTAATTCTGCTGTTGCTAATGAGACAGTTGCACTACCAGGATAATGGCATAACCTGCAAAGAAAAAACGTTTGTATCAAGTGCAATATTTTCCCATTGTCTGCAATACTGTACACAACCGAGTAGTTTTTCTAAACTTACGCAAATTCGATTTTGTGAAAATAATTCGCTCGTATGAATGAATGTGCGTATTGAATTAGCGAGTTCACACGATACCAGGCCTCGGCATGTGGCCGCCACAATATGTTAATGCTCAAAATTATGTGTGAATTATTTTATCTTGGTATTTATATTATGCAAATGTTATTTAATAAGCCGCTGAGTCGACATCATTTTTTAAAATAATATTTCTTATAGTCTAACAAGTACTTTGAAAACTATCTCGCGGTTATAGTAGACATTTAATTTCCTGCGTCTTTTGTTATTATCAAAAATCGTAACTAACATGTCTTGCACTTTTAATACGGATTATTAACCTTAATCATTTATTCAAAGGTTATAGTAAAATATTCATACATATTAAAAGCTACTTAACAAATGACAATGAACTTGATTTTTATTAACATCTAATACATATTCATTGATACTTGGAGAGTACGATAGTGGTATTTTTTTATTTTATATTTGAGGGTCTCATACCTATTATACGCATAATATGATGATACTGCTGATCTAAGTATCGTTCTCGTAATAAATGTATATGATATGTTCTCTTGACGTCCTAATGTTACAAAAACAATAATAAGATTCTTTTAAATTAAAAGTCTACCTATTAATCTTATTTTCAGTTATAATTTTAAAACGATTTTTAACTTTGTATCAAAATATTACAAACTGTGGGAAAATCGGTAAATAACCTCGAATTATATACCACGTCTTTACTGTGGCGACATATTGACCAGCAAACGACAATAAGTACACATTTACACATTACTGTATTTTACAGCAATTAAGGCCAAGATGCGTTGATGTGGCCAATGACCATACGGCAATCGAAGTCGTTTAAAATAGTTTAGAGTTTTGTCATTGTAATGTCCGTGTTAAACTCTTGCATCAAATGTTTAAAGTTGGTGTTGGCTAAATAATCAGAAAAGGTGGCCTTGATAGGCTTAGATGTAGGCAAATCAAATCGAAACGAATAACTTTTCTTCATGGTAAAATTTTTTGCTTTCACTATTTCTAAGATTTAAAAGAATATTATTGGATTTCACTTAATAACGTTAACGTTATAAATTTCTGTAAGGAGTAATCTTATTCCACTACTAACGTTTAACCCTGAGCGTCTTAAATACGAAGTTACTGCATAATTTCGTGTGTTACAGCGGCGATGTTATCGAATGTTTGTTGTCTAATATTTGATAACATTGGACCAGTTGTGGTGTTGCGCAAGCATGGGTGACGGAGGTGACCTTCGGTAAGCTCGTAAAAATCTAAGTTCAAGTTCGGCCCGCTAAATAATATGGTAGGAGCCACCGCTGACCTACTAGTTACGTGACGTAGAACGGAATTTTGCGGTGATTAAACATTTGGTAATTGAAGGGATATTATAATGATTACTGATATAACAACGTATTTTTGCGAGCATACATTCGTGTAAATATTTGGTTTTATTTTTTTAATGCAAATTTCATATATTAATATAAAATACAAAAATAGTTTTTTCGTGCATAATAATAATTTCAAGAATCTAAAATTATGTTCATATTTTTATTTACAAAATATTTTACAATTTAGGCATATATTCTCATTGTTTTTATATATATATTAACTTGTTAGTAAGTAGTGCTATACACTTAAAAAAATTTACTGAATACAAATGGATTTTACAGTTTGTTATAACTACCTATCAACTAAAAATAAATTAAACAATGCTCAAAAATGTTAAATATTTTTTTTCCATTGAATGTACCTATTCAGTATAATTCGTATAAAATCTACATGAAATTTACATGTAGCAGCACCTAAGTAATGATCTGTTGAGCTCTCTCAAGGATGTGGAAATCAGGAAAATGCTTGATTATGGTTGACCTTTAAATTGCTGAAGCTGGTCTGAGAAACTTACTTCACTTAACTAAAAGGACTTTGAAATAGGTATATAATATAAAACATGCCAATTTAATGGATGCTTTAATGGCGCGGAAACTAAACATTTATCTTAGAAAATGATGCGTATTATGTAAACAGTAAACATATTTTTGTTTAACTCCAGTAACTAGTCGTTTATTTAAATATGTTCGTGACAGCTCAAGATCATCTTAATGTTCTCAATATTAATGGAATGATATGTCTGGATATAATTGATTGTAACAAAACACTGTTTAGTTTTATTTACCGTTATATAAACCTCGTTTTAAAATTAAAATAAAAGCTTAATTATCTTAGGACACTTCTTGTAGGCGATGGCCTGTCACTATTTGAATCTCAATACCATCATTTGGCCATACAGCTGAAAGTGGCGTTTTAGTCTTTTCAAGACTGGCTCTGTTTACTCCGCAAGGGATAAAGACGTGATTATATGTATGTATGTACCTAAATTTCAGCATTCAGCAGTTTAAGAGCTGAGTAGCTTATAAGTCCAAATCTTGAATATGCTAGATTTTTGGTTCAATAAGCGATTTGCATCGCTGGCCGATATGAGAGGTGCGTGAGTGCAGCGTTTCAACATATCCGCTGCAGCGCTATCGACTCGCCTATTATGTATCATTCAAGCCGCTGCATAATTGCCGCTATTGTGGGGAATGTGCTTGATCGAAGGGCACCCCTTTCGCAATGTCTAGGCTACGTTTAGAGATCCCAAAAAAATGACGTTAGTAAAAATCGTCACAAGTTATTTATCACTCAGATGGTACTTCATATACCATTTATTATATATTTTTTTTTGAATAATGCTATTTAAGTAAACATTATAAGGTTTACGAGTATATATTAAATTAATGTACCAAGTAGAAATAAGGCCATACCTTAAAAATACCATAACTGAGATGATTTATTTTATATTAACGTAAGGTATTCAAACGGATATCTGTTTAATTTAAATAAAAGTTTAAAAGGATATATGTTCATATGACGGCCTCTGTGGCGCAGCGGTTGTACGCTTGTCTGTGACACCGGAGGTCCCGGGTTCGAATCCCGGCCAGGGCATGATGAGAAAAGAACTTTTTCTGATTGACCTGGGTCTTGAATGTTTATCTATATAAGTATTTATTATAAAATATAGTATCGTTGAGTTAGTATCTCGTTACACAAGTCCCGGACTTACTTCGAGGCTAACTCAATCTGTGTAATTTGTCCCGTATATATTTATTTATTATTTATTGTGCCGTGTGGTTCCCGGCACCAATACAAAAAGAATAGGGCCACTCCATCTCTTTCCCATGGATATCGTAAAAGGCGACTAAGGGATAGGCTTAAAAACTTGGGTTTCTTCTTTTAGGCGATAGGCTAGCAAACTGTCACTATTTGAATCTCAATTCTATCATTAAGCCAAATAGCTGAACGTGGCCATTCAGTCTTTTCAAGACTGTTGGCTTTGTCTACCCCGCAAGGGTTATAGACGTGACCATATGTATGTATGTATTATTTATTTATTTTTATACATACTCCAATTTACTTAAAAAAATAGATGTGCTCAATCAAACCTAGAGTGTGCAGTTAAAATGTATCGAGTAGGCTCATATTATTAATTGGGTCGAGGTAAATCTGTTCTGTAATTGCACATTTTCTCGCCTAACCGCTTCCAAAGATATTTAACTAATGATATATTCGAAGGTGATTTGCGGAAAATCGGCGGGTAAATGGCACTGATACATTAACATAAATGAGCCTGTATCAATTTTGTTCGTTAAAATTATTGAGTTACTAGCTGCGCCCCGGGGATTCCCTCTCGCGGTGATTTTGGGATAAAAGTACTTTATTTGTTATTTCGGGTTATATTCTTATATTATACCTAATTTTATCAAAATCCGTGCAGTAGAATTTACGTGTGGTATCTTTACACATTAGTAATATTATGTTGTAGGATAAGGTAAGTAAGTAAACCAAAAAATAAGTAAAAATGTACCAAACGGCATTCCTGCAGTTGCAGTACAGTCAACGGCAGAATAATAACACCCTCCTATGGTTTAGTTTATGTATGTATGGACTGGGTCATGTTTTCTGCTGTTGATTGTACAACAAGAGCAAGTACTAAATAATATATATATAGTGTGTATAAGTTTAGATATTATGTAGGTTAAGGAAGACCCAATTATGGACTGAACATTAAATTGACTGAACCTTAGAGGATCTGCTAAAAATATACTTTTCTTACCGTTTAATGGGGATATGGGTTTTTAAAAGATTTAACACTTGAACTTTCAAACTTTAAAATAAGAGAACTGATATCCCCTAGACGAGATTTTGCAATCAAATGGCAACGACTGACTGATGCAGTGGAAGCAGCTAAATTTAGACTCATTCTGGGCAGGCGTCTTATGTCTAGAAAATCAATCACGTGACTTGCGAAAAATGGTTTAAGTAATAACTATTACTCTAAATGTCTTTTGCGTTTCCAATCAATTGAATATAATCAGGGAAAAAATAAAAAATAAATCGAAAGCTACTTTTTAAACTTAGATTCAGTACTTCTTAGACAATGAAATTTTACGCATTAAATTTAATTTCAAAGATTTTGCAATATATAAAAAAGATAAAAAAGCATTTTTGAATAACTTACTAAAAGTTAAATAATTTCAACGTAAGTATAAAAAAAATAAAAATGTACTTCCATAAAAGAAAATATTTGAAGTCACAGATACTACCAAAGAAGTACCTATAATATATTACACCCAATTTTTTTTCTATTAGTCATTTGTGGTATACTACCAAATACTTATATAAAAAAACCATATGAAATGCGAGGAACGTGTTTTCAGCGATCTATAATAGGCGGTAGAACGAAATCCGTCAGTAGGCACTAGTTTAGCTCATAATCATATATAAATTTTTATGCAATAAAATATAATTTACTACAGTACCTATACACAAAAAAATATAAGTAAACACATTAAAACGCACAGTTTTCATAACAAAGTTTACATCGAACAAACAAGCTTACGGCCCGGCACACCGTCGACGACGCCAATAATAATCCATCACGGAACAACTACGTACGTACTCATATTAAATTCAAAATTAGGAAACGGTATCTGAACTGAATTGTTAATAATTAATGGTCGGTGATTGTTTCTGACGTAGACCTGTTATTGTTAAGGAAAAGAACAGAAGGTTAATGTAGATATCCTGGTGCCGCGAAGCGACGAGAGAAATAGTGCATCAGCCTAACAACAATATGAAAACACGTCCGGTATAATAACAATAAAAATAATTGTGATAATTACTTTTTTTTTTATAATTGGTTTATTCTCTTTAAAATATATTATTCCGTTTGGGGAAATAAAATGGGAATACATTCGTATAAAGACTAAAAAAATCTTGTTTAAGATTATGGTGAAAGACGCAATCCGGACTCCTCTCCAGGGGGGTGAGGATGTAACTGTGCTTGTCGTCAGAAGACGGAAGATAAATTCCATTTAAAAAAATTGTGAAGAACTGGTGTCAGAAACAAGTTTCCATACTACAAACCTATGGTTAGACGCGATAAGTTGACTTTTTACTTTGACGTAAGTACATAACACAGAAATTGGAATTACTTACATTATTTTGTCAAGCTAATCGTGGTCTTTGAATATTGTACTGGTTCTGTCTACCCAGTACGGGTTAAAGATGTGATAGATGTGTGTAGAAATCAAAATGCTGGTAATTAAGTGGTTAAGATATGTAGGTAAAGGTTCAAAGACTTGCCACTGAACTGATAGCCTCATTAAAAAAGTGGTACATTTTATATCTCTTTCGTAGTTACTATCATACGGTAGAGGTTTTTTTTAAATTTATCTATGAGACCAATTTCAGAAGAAATCATATAAGTTAGACTAAGAATTGAGACCGCGATATTCACCGATCACGTTTTTCTTTTGAATTATGATACCTGTGGCACCAGTACGTAAAATGATTTCTGAAAATCCCCAGGAGTGAAGAACCAAGTCTTAACTTAATAAAGAATTGATATGGTATACACGTTACATAAAAGTTCCCACATTAAAGAGAAGATAAACAAACTAGCACATTTTCTCATTTATCATAACATTATACCAAATGATTTTGTTTGTTAGCGATTGATTGTACTTTAGACATACAATTAAAAAATAATAGTGATATAAACACGTCATAAGTCGTGAGCGGTAAATTGTAATTAAATAAATAAATATGTACGGGACAGATAACACAGGTAAATTAATTTTTAAAGAGTAAAAGACATCAGAATGTATTAGTTCGATTGATCTTATATCCTCATATTTAAAGAGCACCTATGTGTTGTTTGTTTAAAGGTGCCGTAATGTCTCATTAATAAGATCAATAGATTGTGAACGGGCCGAGGGTCTATTGGGTCTTTGTCTGTCTAGTCAGAATAAAATAGAATTTTTCCCGTTCAAGATACGTCTTGTCGTCTCGTCGTCTTATGGTCGTCTCCTTAGTGTCCAAGTCGATTGTCCTTTTTTTCACAGTCTGTCAGTCGGTTTTAGTCATCTAAAATGTTAAGTCAAAAAGTGGATTGTCCATGGAGGCTGAACGGCCGCTACAGATTGTAATAACAGCCAGTTCTGATGAAGAAATAAAAAACTGAGCATAAGTAGCACCGATATGTTAAAAATTGCCTATGCTCTGTTTGCCTACCCCTAAACTTATTATTAATGTACGCAGGGATCGAAGTTTAGAGCATTGACATTACGACAGGTCACGCTGCGTACTTACTATCATCACATGTGGATAAAAATATTGTATTTAATTGAATTAAAATTTTTATTAAAGCATCTTGGCATTATCAAATTTTCTTTGATTTTTTCGTAAGCATCTAAATAAATTCATTATATTGTAATAAGTGTAACTCACTCATTTTTGTGTAATTTGATACCTATTAATTGATTTAAGTAATTTGATATTATTAATTATATTCGTCTCATTTTTCTCGATTTTAAGTGGACTGCTGAATATTGGTAAATTTTACAATTTATTATTGTTATCGTAAAGTGGTTTTTATTAGCAGATAAAATAAAATAGAAAATATTCGATTTTGTCATGAGTTTTATATCATAATTCACAAAATAAAAAAAAAAAAAACTTACCAATAAAAAAATGGAACACTAAAATCGAAGTTTAAAGGCGTAAGAACGATAATCAACTGTCAGCGTTTTCAAACGCGACAATTGATTGGTGATGTATAAACGCGCGCGCTGCGCGTGGTGTGGCGCGCAACTGATGCGGCGCGCGGCTGCGAGGATGCTGCGCGCCCAGGGCATCACCACGCGACCGCCCTCAAGGTCCTCGGAGTCAAAGTTGTCCGGTAGGAAAAATGTAAACATTGTCGAGTTTGGTTCGCATTTCCTTTGTCATTGTATCTTTGAATTTTTCGGTTCTATTGTCTATGAGGATTAAAGACAGGAAAATAATTTTGCTGTTTGTCTACATTCCATTTTCTACAAAGACAAAGATAGCAAAATTTATTATATATAATATTAAATTATATGCTGATAGCTTAATTACAGATAGACACATGTCTTTCTGCAATCTAGCTATGAGAACCCGTTATAAGTAAATATTTATAGGTTCACGTGAATATTTTTTACTCAATGTTTCTTCTTTCGAGAAAAGCTTTTTCAGTATAAGCGAATAAGTTAATAACAAATCGAAAACAAGCAGGGAACTTTGCTAATAAAACTCGATTGTATTTGTTTACATTACATGTTTTATTAAATTATACATAGATACTTAAACTACGGGTGTGTACTATTATTAAAATAATACTTTGAGTTATTTTTTTGAGTCAGTCAATTGCCAAATTATTATATCTAAATACAGCCAAAAATTCACATATTTATTGCTATACGTTTGTTTTAAAGTATAATAGCAAGTAATAATCACAGCAAGTAATTAAATATTAATGTTAGGAACGATATAAAATTATCACCTACATTTGCTTTCAAGTTAAAGGAATAAATTTCAATAATATAATTATAACGTAACTTGTGTGTAAGTTACACTTTAGAAAATAAATATACAATACGGTAATGAAATGAGGCAACTGATTATTACCGTAATGAATTAACATTCTACGAGAATGTATCCCATAGGGTTGCTAATTTTAAGTTTAAAAATCACTTGACGACGAACAAAAATACGAAATTAAACATATGGTACACTAGCATGATTGTTTTTACTCTATTTTATTCGGTGATTGTGAAAGAATTACCCGTGCCGTCTATATTTTTATTTTATTATTGGCCAAGAGGAAACAGCATTTTCATTCGAAAATGCATTTAAAATATATTTATAGAGATATTTTTTATAGGTGAGAGAAGAAACTAGGTACTTGACAATTTTTACCAAAGTTATAAGTACAATGAACTGAACGATTTGAATTTAGTTTTTAAAAACTTGTACTTAGTATATAACTAATAATGTAATCAAAATTTAAGCTTTTCTGTAATGTTAAATCATAAATCTCTGCATCGCAGCTGATCTGATTTTGTTCAAATTATTTTGATAAAGTATTGAAGTCCGGTTTTTGTGCCCGCTTAACTTGTTGCAATATAGCCAAAGTGTAAGCCAAGTTCATCAACATTAAACATCAATGTAGTGCACAATTATTGCTTTATTATATATATAATAAATTGACTTTAATCGCATTCGTTAGTTTAGCTGAATTCCCACCTTACGTTAAAAAATGCGACCTTAAATTAAATAAATCAAGAAAATCGTACATGAAGGGAATGACAAATATTCGAAACTAATTATTTATACTAGATATCTTTCACCCGTGGCTTCGCGCGCTTCCTTCTGCATTCAGGGAGATATCGGTTGTGGTTTTGATTTGTAAGACAATCACAGAAACTTACTTTCACATTGATAATATTAGTATGGATTTATATTTTAACGATGTTTATTTCACATGTAAAGTGCAAAATTATAATAGGTACCTAAGTAAAAAGCATAGGTACTTACAGTAAGTAGGAAGTTACTAATGTGTCATAGTTCAAGTGAAGCAAAAAGTATTTTCTACTAACTGGAAATACATATAAAAACGCGCACGGGGATTATACATCTTTGATTCAAATCAAAATTCGTGTTCGTATAGAATCTTGTATTGATGACTAATTATGAGAATTATTAATATGCTACCTATTGTGGGATAGGTATGGGGCCCTCTTAGAAATAAAAGGATACCTACTTTCACAAAATAACAGATCTCGTTTATTTTATCCTTATAATAAATGCTCAAGTTTATGGCATTGGCAGTATAAGATATATGCAAAACCTAATGTCTAGCTTAAGTTTATACGTTCTTAAGATTTGCGTTAAAACAATTAAAATATTCTCGAAGTAATTTTGATTGAAATTGAAGAAATTTTATTTTCAATTAAAAAATAGCGAATTATAATTCCAAAATTACATATTATAAATAGATACATATGTTTTTATAATACATCAAAATTTTCTTTTGGACATTTTCTTTACATAGACTCAAGCCATTTTAGATCTTACAACTACTTATTTGGTTTTCTAAAACTAAGGCAACTAAACCAAGTGACGTATCACATCTTCTAGTATACCTTGTACCTATCACCAACACAAAATCACAATGTAAAAACAATACTCATCCAAACTGTGTGTTCGCACAAATACGACAAGGTATTCATGATCCTACGACGTTGGAGTCATGAACCTATCCTATGCTACTATACAACTGGTAACACGAATAAATACAAATCTGGTATTTAAAATACATTGATATTACATAATTATACATATTTATACGGATTCGACCCATCTTTGACCATTTTTAAAATATTATACGGGAATGTTTTCGACACAGTTCATTCAATTCATTTTAACTATCTAATTTTAGAAGTTAATATAAAAGCTATTGCATATTGCTAAGGGTAGATATCATTTCTTTGGATGTCTAGGCATTTGATTGTTCTTTTCTTAGCGTAGCATTAAATATAAAAATTGGCACGCTACATGCTATGACCATATTATGCTATTATTACAGCCACTCATATATGCATTAATTTGAATATAGTTAATAATGTTGAGCGTGTATGTCTTCAGACCAAGGATGTTACAAGAATTATAAACAAATATTGGAATAACAGTATTAATTAAAAATTATTATTCAAATATATTTTTCTGATTATCCGATGTCCTATTGCGGAGTTTCAAGGTTCGTCCCTGGTCGTATTACTTCGCATACATATGTATGTATTTTTACTTCGGATTATTTATTTATTTCATATATCCGAAAGTTTCAGTTACGGTAACGTAGTCCCGTAACATTCCTCTTTCAGACTTGTTTCCTGTGCCCTCAGTGAGTGGGTAGGGTGAGGCGTTCCCCGGTACATCGTGTAGGGCGCAGTCGTGCGGCTAGTCGCAGTCGCAGTGCGACAAGACAAGTCGCAAATGCATGTGCGACTACCATCACGACCGCGCACAATGCAACAAACCCGAACGCTTTGCCTGAAATATAAAAAAAAATACTATAGGAATAAAAATATTTGATGCAATAATAGTCAATCGTTATGAAAATTTCAGTAAAGTACAGCCATCACGCAGCGGTCTTGCTTATCTACTCGTATTTCAAGTTTATCATTGAGCCCTACGGCTGAAAGTGGTTTTATAGTCTTTTGAAGTCTGTTGGCTCTGTTTACACCGTAAAGGATAAAGATGTGCATGTATTCTTGCCATTTTACGAATTTTTTTAAGCAAAAATTACTAACCCGGTTGATTCCAGTCTAGTGAAGGGTAGATGGTAGGCATGTCCAGCCGGTCGGTGCCACCAAGCGCCCAATAGATAGCGCTGAACACGCCGTACGCGAGGCCTGCGCCGGCGCCGTACAGCGCATGCGCCAAACGTATAGGATGCGCCGTGATGGCCATTTCGAAGATCATGAGCAGCGAGTTTCCGCCATGGACGAGAAGATTGACAGCGTCGATGTCGTGGAGCTCTGGAATTCAAAAATTTACCGTAGAATCAATTAACAATAGACAAAATTTTAAAATAAAATTAGACACATATTAACTCACAAATTTTAGATGATGACTAAGCGATTCGCGAAACTGTTCAAACAGGACTAATGAAGACTAGAAAACCTCATTCGTTGACCTAGTATGTTCACGGCTTGATGTTTTTTTGGAATATGGAAATACTTTGAAAATGGTTTCAATCATTATATCAATACTTACTGGGATCATAGACCAGTGCCCAGTAGATGAGAGTGATGACAAACGCCAGGTCGGTGGCTATGTTCTGCGCCAGCCAGTACGCACGGCATAGAAGGGGCGTGCGCGGGCGGCGGGGCGTTAGCGCATCCTCGTCTTCACATACTAGAAATAAAGATAGATAGAAGAACAAATATATTAGAGGATCCACACTTATAAATCTAGTATTACGGTTTCTATGTGGTTTCTGTAGATGAAGCAAAATAGCCAACAGTTAGTACCCTAATAGCACCACTCTTCAATTCTCTACTGACAAGGTTGAAATTCTCAGAAGGAAAATAAATCATTAGAATCCTTGAACGTGGAAAGTAGCACCGATAGGTATTCAAAAAATATAACTCCAAATATAGTTGTGAACTTGTGAGATATGTCTCAGATTGCGCATTTCATCGTGGGATGTATGGATACACGTGCGTTATTTTTGCCAACTGCCATAATCTAACAAAAAAAAACTATTTCTTATACTGTCTAATAAAGATTAATCGATTTGTTTTTAAGGGTACAATATTGGGTAGTTGACGACTGGAAGAAGAAGTGGGGAGCCAATAAGGATAACAAATAGGGCCCGCAACAGCCGCGCCGTGGTCTAATTGACGCGAAATTGTATCAATCGACTGTTCTTGATCTGCGCGACCCCTGTCGATGACTTGAATTGGGTGCCGAATATGTCCCAACTAATCTATACGATGATATGTTACATTTGCGTCATGCGAAATTATTATGGTTCATTTTGTGAATGGATTTGATGGAGGGACAAAGTACGAAATCCATTGATGCAAGGACAAAATTAATTTTGGTCTACAACCCAACAAGCAAGAAATTAATATAATGCTGACAAACGACTGTAATTTTGAGGTCTGGAATGGTCTACATTTGATCAAATTTTGAGAGAATTGCTCTTTTGAACGGTACATGAGTACTTATTTTATTTGTAGTTCAATGACGTTATTAAGAGGACTCACTTAATATCTTCACTTTAAAAAGTAGACATTGACCTTATAAATATTTGCTATGCTAATTGCTAATTTGCTAAGCCACACAAATTGGGGTAGCTCTGATAGCTATGAGTTTAATGCAAGAAAATGCTTCTGAAGAAAGCCTCTCAAATTAAGTAGACAAAAAGCAAATGTACGAAATGGTTTTTTTATGCTCTTTATTTTATTAAGGCGTATTATTGACCATCATTGATAATATCTAGGTATATTTTATAGGTATTAAGTTTTCAAATAACTTAAAGACCAAAACATTTTGTGAATAGTTCTGCGCATGTCTTCTATTACTGTTGCCAAAATCGTTGCTTGTTCAGAGTTCATTCAGCGTGCAGTAAACATTATACTATGTCATAGGACCGCATGAGATTAATTGATTCGCGTGAGGCGTCGTTCAAGGAAATGGTTAGAACAAATGGACGCACCCACGCGAAGTTCTTGACATTGTAGAAATTGCTCCGACCTCATCGACCTTACAATTTGGCACGCCCTAAATGAGCACCAGTTCACATTTCTTTTTCTATACCGAAGTTTTGCAAAAGATCGTTGCGATCGTATCTAATACCACTTTTATGATGTATGAGCTGGACAGTAATTTTATAAAAATAATTAATTTATCTTAGTTAGAACTATACAGACGTTTTTAATTGGACACAGGATACACGTTTTACGAATGCCACTAGCATGCATAACTGTTCTATCTAGTTATGACGTATAATTAGGTACTAAAGAACTAATAAGCAGAATAAGCATTGTGTTCTATTTAACTTTTTGTTCTGCAAAGTCCTGGAATGATTAAATTAAATATTTTTCTAATTGAACAACCAAACTACTGACCAGAAAACAATGCTACTTTAAATCGAGTAGAGGTTGTTCTTAAAAAAAATCAAAGATAATGTGACCATTAGGTAAGTACACATAGATCTGCAGATTGGGAGTGAGATCAAAAAGTAATGAATAACAAACATTATTACAATCCTTTAGCTTTACTCACTGAAGTTGCAGTTTTTCTTATTCCTGTATCGCACCACGACGGCCAGCGCCAGGCCGGCTTGAAGCGCGATCATCATGAAGCCCCAATTGGTGAAGTAAATGAACCATTTGAAATAGTTGAGCTTTACTGGCGGGCCCTCGTACCGCGGGGGCAGTCGCTGGCATGCGAAACTCGCAACACCGACTGAGAGGATCGCGATGAAGAGTATCCATCTGTTGAATTGCAGAGGTGTTAAAATAAGTTTGTATACTACAAAGTGAGCGACTTTCTCCAGCGTTATGGACCTGTGGTCTGGTGGTGAGAATGCAACCGGGACTAGTATATTGTAAAGTGGTAAAAGCTATCGTATGGTTGGTGGTGTAGTATTTAATACGAACGCAAATGTTAGAAAATGTACATCTCGGCTTTCTGTGAATGGAGACTTAAGTAATAAGGATTTGGGCTGTGTTAATCGCGATAGATACAGATAATAACATTATTTATAATTCTTTTGTTTTTACCGTTCCGTTGGAATTCTGGAAATTCTCTTATTCTCCCTTAACACATGCCAAATACAGCTTCCTACGCAAAGTAGTTTCGGATGTATGTCGTCAGTCAGTCACTCAGTAAAGCAAGAGTTTCTAGACCGATTGATTGACAATAAGCCATTGTCATGGCATGCAAATGTCATTGGTAAAGTCCCACTTTTCTAAGGTAAAATTTTTATAAAACGTCTGAACATTTGCATTTCATAGGCGTGAATATTTTTATCACACCATAAGTAGACAATAGAATAAATAGACGTGTATTTTTTCGGCTTTAGTAAAAAACATTTCTCTTGGGATTCATTATTTTGTTCTATTTTTGGGATTCATTTTTGTTTTTTTGTGTTATTGTTATATATGCTTATGGATTTTCTTGTTATCAAGAAAATCCAGCAATTGGAATAGGATGAATAGGACTTGATCGATAAAGATAGATAAATAAATATATTTGAAAAAGTAATAACGACTCAGAAATTGTACACATGCATTCGTAAATGTAACATTCATTAGCTCGATGAATTAAATAAAATAACCTTGACATAGAATGAGATGAAACCTAATTTTGGAACCTAAAATATACTCACCAATTGACCACTTTTACTAAACAAATTGAGTTTTAATGAGTGTTCCAGAGTCCGATGTCTCTGCGTGTCCAGCTACATGCGACCCAGCATGACTGGACAATACACCATTCCTTAAGATAATAGTTACCTATATACGAGGTATGCGGTGGAAGGTCTCTGGCCAGCCTGCCACTGGCAGCAGGCGAACTGGTGCGAGGGCGAGTGTTCCAGAGTCAGGTGCCTCCGCGTGGCCAGCCAAATGCGACCCAGCATGGCTGGGCGGCACGTCTTCTTCTGCATCGCTGGAATTGTTAATTGTCCATATCATTCCTTAAGTTGATGATCTTCTAACTTCTCGCATACATAAACACTTATAAAGACCTTCCGTATACAATATTGTTATTTTGTACTGTCAGTTCACAAAAATAGAAATAGGTATGCGTATTTTTGTGAACTTGCAAAAATTCCTACAAATACCTAACAACTCTCGTCAATTAAGTCTATGCCTAAACTATAAGTCTCTTAACGATAAGAAACGTTACGTTCTCATTAATCAAAGACGTTAAAATTGGTTTATATTTGCAAATGTACTGCTTTTTTGTGAAGTGAATGAAAGGCGTGTTTTATAGACAAATGAGGTATTCCTCTAAGTGTAACAATTTTGTTGAAGCTTGTCTACACTAAAAATATATAATAACTGAATAAACATTAAAAAAATATCATCATCTCACAAAAATATAAATTGGAATATGGAATACTTTGCATAATGACTGTAGGTGATTAGTTTGATTACATCTCTTGGTGCTGATTTCAACTGATGATTTGTACACTCTGATATATAAATAAATTTAAGCATTTACTCTTTCTTTTAAATTTACGCCTAAACTATATACGAGTTGTTAAAAGCTTTGAAACTTATGAATAATCGAGTGTAATCGATTTAAAAGCTTTACAGTATCTTCACACAGGTCGTGACGTGCTTGTGAATATTTTATACTAGCGCACTGCCATCACCGGGATTCTCAAGATTATTTATTATTTTAAAATAACCTATATACTTAATATTTAGTTTTGTAGCTCATATTTTGAATTATTTTTAGAAATTGTCGAAGATACTTTCGGTTATTTGCTTTGGAAATACGGAATTGTTCCTTATTTAAATGTAAGCGTACTTGTTATTACACTCTTTGTAATTCATACGTAAATCTTCGCTCGTAATCGTCAATTTCGTTATGTGAATTGTGCATTTTCTAATTGTATGTATTTTTTTAATCACTTCATACACCCTTGCGGGGTAGGAAGAGCCATAGATCTCGAAAAATCTGAAAAGCCATGCTTGCTGCATGGCTTAATGATGAAATAGTTTTTAATTCCTAGATAAAATGTTCAATATGACACATACCTATCATACGAAAATAAACCGCAATGCGGTGCCTTACTGTAAATCGTTATAATTCTAATTACACAATGCCCTGAATCGGCGACAAGAGTCAAAGTAGATAGCTATTGCATTTAGTCGGCTAATATGAGTAGCTAGAGGCTTCGCTCCTTGAAAATTCCCGGAAATACACATGAGTGGTTAGTGTTCGGTAGGTATTTGTTACTCCTGAAAGTCTATATAGTCTAATCTCTGCGGACCAAATTTTAACTGAGTTTCATTCAAACCTACTATTAATATTTGTCTTTTTGTTAGAAAGAATAAATCTTAAAAAAGTAACGTAAGACTTTTATTGGAAATTCTCACGAGAGCGAAATCCGCGCAAGAACGAGTAGCAAATATTTTAATTGCAATTCCTACCTTACTATACTTTTTAAACCTAAAATTCCCACGGAAGCGAAGGTCTGCGCAACAGCTAGTTATAAATAGTGATTAAGACAGGAACGCAAAAAGGCAAAACCGTCACGAGACAGTCTGGCGTTGCGATGCACGCGATCAATAGACGCATTTAGACAATTACAGCATACGTCGCAATACGACTAGATGTGATAACTCAAACTAGATAGACAGATATTCCTGGCTGCATACATATGTACGTATAATCACGTCCATATCCCTTGCGGTGTAGACAGAGCCAATCGTCTTGAAAAGACTGATAGGCCACGTTCGGCTATTTGGCTTAATGATAGAATTTAGACTCTAACAGTGACAGGTTGCTATTTCATCGCCTAAATAATAAATCAATTTGACGACAAAAAATTTTAGTCAAATATGTTTATGTTTCATAAAGTACTCAATTTTTTTTAATAATATAGGAATACTCAGATTTCAACACGGCATAAGTCGGCTGCGTACGGAGTCCGAGGCCTCTCTCATCTCTGCGTGTTCACGGTAGCACCCTCCACAGAAGTCTTTCTGGGCCCGGAGTCCGCCTCATGTAGTATGTCCGTCAAGTAGTTAACCCTGTCTGACTTTCGCTCTTTAAGTGGAACCTTACCCAGTTTGGATAATGGTTACAGATCTAGTTGCCTGAATCCACGGTTCCTCACAATATTTTGCCTTACCATTTGAGCATCAGTTGACATTCAAAACTTATTAATCAAAATCAACTCTTACTGCGGTCTCAAAAACTTGACCGCAGTAGGAGTGGAACCTGCCGAACTTGGAAAGGGTATTCGGGAAAAAACCTTATTCAGTCGGCCGCAGCGACGCTCACATACATTACATCCACATGGCTTAATCATTACTTGATAAGCGATAAAAGTACGAGTCAATGTCAACATTCAATGTCCTGATTGATTGCAATTGCTTTTGATGAAACAAAGATTTTGATTCAATGAGATCGACTTTCAGAGATGATAAAATTGTATCCATGCTGGAAGATAAGACTTTTTGCATACTTATGTCTAAACGACTGGAGTTTTACGGATTTGTGTAAAGCGTCTTATATGGAACAAAGTAATTATAATTTACGCATAAGAACCAAATTCCTATATGCTGTAAGGTATCACCATTAATCGGAAATTACGAAGAGACTTTTGACTACGAGATCTTTCCATGCTGTTTATTAATAAAAACACTGGACCTACAAACATCCAAGCGCTTGAATGCAAGTTTTAAGGAAAGGTAGTGATAGAATTGCACATTTAGAGATATCCCTATTGAAGTAGCGCCTATTCTGCTCAAAATGTCTGTCTTTGTCTATAAAATATCTTTGACTATTTTTAAAGAAGAGTTACCTTTAAGCATTAGAATAGTATGCTTCAAATTTAAAACCATTTAGATCTTAGTTATCACTTAAATCTGAATATTTTAAATTTTCACATTGAAAGGTCAATATCCCATCGTTGTGGTTTCATTGCAAAAGTTGTTGAATTTTTGCTCATAAAATTTGTCTGTCATTTCGTTGACCTCTTATCACGGGAGATATTAACCCAGCGGGCTTCAATGTGTTTAATACGATGGAACATATATCGTAATCGAATCACAAAGGAAGGGAAACAGCGGTCAATGACGAAAATTGCTTGATCTGACACGGAGTCTGGGCTGCCTTCTGCATTGTGTCCAGCCTTCAAAGGATATTGGCTATTAGCTCTTTACTTCTCAAAACGTGGTTTGTTGCTACGTGATAGTAGATATATAAAACATAAGCTTAGCAGACGTCGTCGGCGGGCAATTTATGCAATGTACTTACTTATACATATATAATAATAACGATTTTTGTAAGTACCTAAGATTTTACGTGGTATGATATATAATGTTTAAGACTCCAATATTAAATAATGCTTGGGGAATGATTAGTACGTATCTTTTACTTTTTATTTAATGCAAATGATTAAGAATTTTGCCTTCACGTTTATGCGCGCGTTTTATTGACAATTTCGTGTCAATGTCACGTCACATTCGAGTTTTTATAAAAACTCTACCAATTTTTTTTATAGACACCATATATATTATATATAAACTTTTACGTTTCTTTTTGTCTTTTAGTGGGATCATTGAGCAAATCGAGAGAAAATTATACCTATGTTTCTATAACACGTTTTGAAATTATCAAACATACTCACATACCCTAGCTACAAACACGCAAAACATGCTTTTTCCCGGAGGGAAAATAATCATAGACACAAGGCAGACACCACGTGGTCGCGACTATTGCGACGTCCCGAACTCTGCGGTCTGACAATAAATGCCTCGTCTTGTTGAATCATTCTATCTTTCTGCAATGGCGACCAGACAACAAGCAATGGGTTTGAAACGGTGAAGATCTGTATTATAAAATGTAGGTACAAAAGAAACCTGAAGCAGGACAAATGTTCCTTTCTGGGATTTTGGAATCTTTTCTTAAGAAATACTTAAATTATAATATCAGACATATAGGTTTACCAAATTAGCTGTGATAAATTTTTTTCATTAATATTGTTATTAACTTCCTGATTGCAACAAATGTAATAAATTTTTTTTTTTGCTAATACGATATTTTCAGTTGAATCCTACATATATTTTAATGCGAACATTTGTAAGGTTGTGTAGATGTGCAAATGTTTGATACTCTTTTAAGCAAAAAGCCACTGAACGAATTTATTGTGAAACTGCAGTAAGCTAAGACATTAAAATAGAAAATTTGTAAAGATTAAAAGTAGACGAAGTCGCGGGCAACAACTATCAATTAACATCTCCTTAAACCTTCACTAAATAAAAATCTAGGTCTACAAAACCTATGCGTCTTGGGTTAATGTCTATTGACTGTTCAAGTGGGGGTCAGTGTCTCTTCAGCGTTTAATTGACGCCGGGACACTTTGCACGACAGGCTCGTGAGCCACCTGCACCGAGTTGGAGATTAAATGCCCTTCAGATACTAACGATATAGTTATAGGTACATAAAATAAGGTAGTACACCTTGTTATGATTAGAGTGTCGTATGGTTCTCGGCACTTAAGAATCTGTTTCCCATGGATATCGTAAATTTGAGGGAATAGGCACAGATACTAAGCATAGTATAGTACCTGCAGAGCGGACACTCTCGCCTTTATTTAGAAATCACTACGATTAGCATTTGCCCGCGGCCCTACATAATAAATATAAAATATTATTTTTATTCCCAACTCCAAAACTCTTGTCTGTGCGACTGTTCTACCAATTAGCTCTTTAGCTACGATTATTACAGTTTGAAATTGGTGGTGAACTTCTAAATTTATTTTCATTACAATGTATCGTGTAAGTGAGCGACGACCTTTACACAGTCATAAATATTTTCATTGATTACATTCATTGACATCAGATCTACTGCCATTACGCTACTGTTGTCATACGAATCATACGAGCACACAGTATAAAGCGAGGGAAGTCAGCTGATACAATCTACAAGGTTACCGTATTTGTTTTGTATTCATAATTATTTATTTGAATACCATTTCCACCACGGTAGTTAACAATATAATCATGAAAATCGAAATAATATCATAAATATTGCATTGGTAATGATACAAACGTAAAATAATGCCTCTTTTCCCAAGGGGTAGGCAGATACCATCGTTCTACTTGCCACGATCCTTACATAAAGTTAATAATACTTATAATCAGAAAAATCAGAACTCAAATCAATAAATCCCCGGTTTATATATATTTACTATATTATATTTAAAATAATATATGAAATTATAAATATTTACAGATAAGTTTAGATTAGATTTTTTTGGGTATGTAATACTAACTCAATAAAATACGATATTTTATAAAAGATAGACATGTAATATAATTAATAATAATGTTACAATATAGCGTAGGTAAACAGGTGTTTACAATACATTTTACCTACAATTTGATTGGGATTATTTAATCCTTTATAATTTTATACAAATATGCATTTATTGAAATGCACTTCCTTCTTTGCTAATAAGTAACAAATAAAAAAATACGGTAGTAATTTTTATTGCAGTTTCGTTACAAAATATTTTTTTTACGTTTAAGTAGTATTGTGTTTTATCGGAGTAAAGATATCGTTAATCTTGTCAATATTATTTTTGTCTCTATCTTACTAAGCTTAATTAAACCACACCACGGACTTTAAAGAAGTTTAGATTTAAAGACATTTTTTTCGAAGTTTTACAAATACATTATACTTAAGAAATACATGAAAAAAATATATTATGTATTTATGCTTAATAATTTTAAAATTAGATTAACAGAGGATAAGTAAATCACTCCAAATTCGAGGCAAGTCAATTCCTTATTTAACTCCATAGAGTGAATGGATTTTTCAGCACCAAATTTTCTGAACTAGTTCAGTTTATGAATATCTAAAGACTATTCTAATAGGAATAATATTCTATGCCTCTGATTTCCATATAAATAATACAAGTAAAAAAAAAATTATGCCATTCCAACATATTGATGGTTATCACATTTAAGTTTAAACTTGTATTCTTATTACGACAAAACACCTTTTTTAAATTTTCTTAAACTCCATTTATTTTAACAAGTTTACAGACATTTTATCAAAAACCCTTGAAAAGTTAACAAATAATAATTGAGATATACTGACCAGGGAAAGCTAATGCAATATCTATGTAAGATATATGTAACACAATATCGCGGCAAAGCTATGCGGTTTAGTATTCAATGACAATTTATTACTCAATACGTGAAAGTGCGGGTTCTTTTATCTTAAAAAATTTGATTGTATTGACACGAGTTTCAATATTATTCCAAATTCTATATACCCAACCAATGGAAATAAAAAACGTAACAAAAAAGCAATTTTTATAGTGTACCTAATTTTTTTTCAGTCATTTCAATTTTAATTAAAGACAACATAAATTGTAACTAGGATGAAACTCAGACCGTAGTTTCGTCCAAACGAAGAATTGCTAGTTTTAATCAAGTTGAAAGAAATGAGTTCAATTTTCTTGGTTTAAGTATTTAAACGGTTTTTTTAAAGAATTTAGGAACTTTTAGTAGACAAGTGAGACATTTTAGCTTATTAATTTGAAAAAACTCCAGGAAGGAAGGTTCATTTCAGTGATATGTATGGTATGTACTTACGAGCATGTATGGCGCTGCAAGGTAGGTAAGGAATGCTTTGTGTCGGAAAAAGGCGACAACGAAGAACTACTTCACACACCTTCCACACACACACAAGACATAACAAAAGAATTTTCCCCAGGCTTATATGAAGTTAAGTAGTTTTCGTTTGCCTTTTTTTATTCCTGAATGTAATAAAACTTGTATTGCATTGGCTTCAGTGATCCGATAAAGCAGCATGTGTTTATAACGTCAATTTCATCGCATGTGGTGAAAAGATGTAGCAAAAATTTAACAATTGGCTCAAGTAATACGTTTTGTTCATATTCTCTTTACATATATTAACATACCATTTTACTAAACATATCTATTAAGGATGTATATTTCGACCAAATTTTATCGATATCAGAGTAGGAACGTGTTATTTAGCGCTTCAGAGCTTGGATTGACAGCAACAGACATACCATCATCCATCTGCTTACCTGTAGGTAGGTGCATATAAATTTGGTCAATGAAATTTAAATGAAGATGCTGGTAAGTCACCTTCCCTTTACGCCAATGACCAAGACGCATGGGATTTGTTTTGATTACCATTACCTATCTTTAGTTTTTTGTATAAACATTACTCACATAGATCCAGCCGCGGCAGTTTCATCCTCCCGTGCAAATATTTTCGAGTAAGCACTATCTTCCGAATTGTGGCGTCGTATCAAAAATTCCACTAGAGTGAGCCGGCTACAGCACCTCGTATTTCACTGCGATGTTTTCGAAAGGAAATGGATGCGTATGTTTCGTATTTCGCGATGTTTTTAAAAGGGAATGAATGCATTTGATACGTGCGCATGTGCGCAGCGTGCCGGGCCACTGATGGGAGCCGTCGATGCGACCCTGCCAATTGACTCGGAGTCGGCCGCGGTCCCGCTTCCCGGCCACTCCACAGCCACAATCACGCCGGTTCCCGCAACCTCGCATTTTAAATATCGAAGTGACAATTACCAATACATATGACACTTAATGTGAACAAATGGGTTCCTAATTTAAGACAATTGAACACCGTGAAATGTACGCTCATAAAAATGAAACAACTGCCACCACCGATATTTAATGTCATGAACGTTGTTGATAAATAACGTAACGGTTATGTCACTTACATCTTACTTTATACACGGTGAAGATCAGAGCTGATATCAAAAACCTTGGAATAATTTCCATTTCTCCTTGTATGCACTTGCACGGTAGTATAGTGACGAGAAACTCGGCCGACTGAACTATGGGCTAGGTATTGTAGGCGTAGGTGCATGTTTTATTACATGAATGGCTGTGTTTATCAATTAATACTCAGTTAAAACAGAATTTAATTGCGGCTAACGTTGAACTGTGTTTAAACATTCGGTGCGTTCAACAATGTTTTATGAAATGAACATACCTGTGTCCCCCATAGTTATAGAGAAAGGCACATACTTGCACATGTTATTGCAAAGACAAAAAAAGTTTCGTGGGAAGGTTAGGGATGGTGGATTATTATAGCTTATCATTTAATGTATATACCGACGAGCGCAGCGCATGCCGGCCGCACTACATGTGCCGTGCTGCGTCATGGTCGCCATTGCGGACACCATCACTAGGGTAACCAAATTCTTAAATTAATTGATACATTTTTTAATCCAAGATCATTTTTATTCGCTTTGTGGACTTGTAGGGCAGTAAGATAGCGAGAACAATCGATATAAACATTGATTGCTTTGTAAACTCGCCTGCCCAGTCATATCAGATCGGACCAGTGTTACAATTGTTACGTGTTTTAGTCGAACAAGTTCGATTATCATGTACGTAGTGAATACTTATTATAATAACCTGACAGGTTTGATTTGGTTTCGTATAGGTATGGTATATAATATGGTATTAATTTTCTTTGCGTGGAATAGCCAATTAAATTTTTAAAGCCATAAAGAAGTTCACATCAGTCTGCAAAGTAATTACCTTTTATGTTTATGCTAAAACTTATCAAAACCAGTGCGGCCATTTTTTTTAAATCTGAATTTATGATAACGTCATATTATGTAACATTTCAATTTATAAAAATAAAACATAACATATCTTATTTCTTTGTGTGTAATAATTTCGAAACAGTTTTCCAAGGACTGTATTTATATATAAGTGTTTTGGTGACCCTACATGTCATCGTGCCAATAGAACTGATGCAGCGTACCGTTTAGTCTCACTGAAGGGGCCAGGTTTATCACGCATTAGTTTACAAAAAAATAAACATCAGCATAAATAAATAAATTGTTAAATAAAAGTAGTCAATTCTCTAGGAGGTGCTTAAGGAGGATTTAATGTCGGCAAGTCATAAAACCGCCTGTCCGTTGATAATTCTGGAAACCTTATAAAACCTAATACTTGCAAACCGAAGAGGTTGGGATTCCAAAAGGTTTCTGCTGCATTGTTTTTTCTTGTTGGATCTCATCGAACTTAAAAGAAGTTAAGTTTCATCGCATCGGGTTACGTTCTTCCGTGAAAGACTTCAAGTGCGGGCAGACTTCATCCCACGTTGAGTTAGTGTCCCTTAAGAAGATTTAAACTTTTTTTAGGGCGAATTAACCCCAGTCTGTGTAATTTGCCCAATTATTATTATCTGTGCATCTGTGTCTATTGACTTTATGGCGACTTGCACTCTTATGTCACATACATTGTTAAAATATGTATTTTTTCAACATTATAATTACATTTGCCAAAAAAATTCTCTCTTTCACTGTAACTAAGTATAGTATATATTATAGGTATGTATTATTTGTAGGTATAAATTCTGTTTTATTGTTTAAGATAAAAATTTATATATTTTGACCTGCGCCAAAGCTACTTTCAAGTCAACTTTTTTGGAGAAATCTTTCCAGGTTCAGGCTGTAAGGCTCTGGAATGCTCTTCCTGAAATCATTAGGAGAGCTCCTAGTCGCTCTGCGTTCAAACATGCTGTGAAGGGGTTCTTTCTTCGGCAGATTAATGATGGGTCATCCTAATTATATATCCTAATTATATATTTTATGTATGTATATGTATTTATAGTGTATATTATGTATGTATATCTTGTATGTATTTACGCATTTTTTTTGTAATGTATGTATTTTGTCAGTATGCATGTGCACTTTATCGCACCACCAACTTAAAGTTTTTTCTGTTTGGTCAGCTGGTTGACTGGTAGAGAATGCCAAACGGCATTAAGTCCGCCTTTTGTACATTTTTTGTTTTTTGTGCAATAAAGTTTAAATAAATAAATAAAGCTAATCTGTTCTCTGGTTTCCTTTCACCCAAAGATTGACTGGAAGTGATTGCATTAGCAATAAGTTTTTACCATTTCTGTCTCTTTAAAATAAAGTGTGAAATAAAGTGTTTTATCTGTCTATCTATGTTGCGACTTGAACGATTAAGTATCGATTTTTACCACAGTCCGAGGCTGCGTGTGCCAACATAACGATCGATGGCTGGTTACTACGACGATATGAACGATAACATTGAAAAGCCATATGATTCACGTACGATTAACATTTTCAGGGACAAACGACTAATATAGATAAATATAAATAAATAAATAAAATAAATAGTCATGAATCTCTCCGTCTCATTCCCGTGGATGTCGTAAAAGGCGACAAAGGGATTGGCTTAAAAACTTGGGATTCCTCTTTTAGGCGATGGGCTAGCAACCTGTCACTATTTGAATTCCAATTCTATCATTAAGCCAAGCAGCTGAACGTGGCCTAACAGTCTTTTCAAGGCTGTTGGCTCTGTCTACCCTGCAAGGGATATATGTATGTAGTCATGAAAATCGGACTGGGATAGTAAGTTAGAAATCTCATGACATGTCATTGATTAACGCCAAAACATTATTGTCACTGTGTGAATTTCTATGCAATAAAGATATTACCTACAAACAAACATAGATTTAATTATTTTTACATGTTTCTGTAATTTGGTTTAACTTTGTACATACATTAATAAAATCACATCAAAAACAATCAAAAAAGTAAACAAAGCTAACAGTTTCGAAAAAACTGAAATTAAGATGAATGTGCACCTATTTTGTAAGTGGCCTTTGACAACATCCATGGTGACCACCAAATTTTTATTTATTAATACATTTCAACATCACTTAATAATTGTGACTGAAAGGCCATGTGCAGCTGTATGGCTAAATGTTGGAAGAAGAAGAATCTCAAGTAAGTCTTTCCCTTAGTAGCTTTTAACGACATCCATGGGAAAGATATGGAATAGTCCTTTTCTAAAGTACCGGGAACCACACGGAAAATTTGTTTGATTTATAAAGACATTTTAGAATTTTACTTAAAAATTTGTGAGAAATAGGTCCGATAGAATACAATATAATAAAAACAATTATCTAAGTAAAAAAATACATTTCAAACAAATATAATAGAACTCAATGTCTACCCCGCAAGGGACATAGACGTGACTATATGTATGTATGTATATTTAATAGAACTCACCCATGGAAATCTGTCTTCGGAAAGGGTAAACGTCCTTTGGTTGCTATTATTTACTAACTCAAATATCACAATACAACACCAGAATAAAATAACTTATACGGGCCGTCAAAGGCACGGAACAGTTCAAACAACATCAAGTTAAAACAAGCTTAAAAATTCAATGTAAGCAGGTACTTAGTACGATTGACAAAACTCACTGAGTAGTAAAATAACCTAAAACACAAATATTTCACAAATATTCAAATGCAAGTAAACCGCGGAGTAAGTATAGACTAAGGTAAGTACGGTCCCCTGTTAAGCCAGCTGTTACCGATTCACCCCTCCACCCCGGGCGCGGTGCCACGTGCTCTACCTGACAAGCTCCAAAGAAGAAATGTACAGACGAGACACTTCGGTTATAAACAGGAAATATATATTTTGCTCATAAATATAGCGTGTTGAATGTCTATATAGCGAAAAAAGTTTGTCGGGATCATGGCATGTAGCATTCACACTCGCGTTATAAAATTCTACAAAAAAATAATAAATCAGGAAGAACTTAAAATATATTTTTAAAAAGAGAACAAAATTTTGTGAACTTACATCTCTTAAAAAAATTGTTAAAGTATTATACGGAAATTCATTAAAATAAATTGAAGACTTCTAAAAAAGAAGACGGTAGGTACAAAACGAGGCGCAATTTGTAGTGGTGTTCTGTACCAGATTATCTATACTGTCAGCATTATAGTGATACCGTTACCCGAGACCCATTGAGATGAATTGCAACGTGTAGCTTTGATCTGTGATTACACTAGAGATTCTTTCCAAGTACTGATATCAGCACTTTGAAGTCAAAGCTTGGCTTTTTGTAAAGAGTCTGCGAAGCATTCTCGCATATTAGTAGTCAAACTATATCAATCTAAAGGTTTTGCTAAAAACCTCACCTGTTCCCTGTTCAAAAAGTTCATCTGTTGTAGCTTTCAGGCTTAATTAAGTTTAAAATAAATGGAGCGATGATGATGGGGTTTTCGTTGATTTTTTTCTAAATCAAGGCAAGCATTAGTTTGTGTCTCCCATTAGGTGTCACCTGATTTACTTCTGAAACTTGATCTAGAGAGCCGATACCCATCTGTCCCTCTTGTCAACAGGAATCAAAACCAGTTTGGACTAAGGTTGATGCACTAGGAAATAAAAAACATATTTACCAATGTGAACACCCCTTTTTATGGGGTTAATTAATGTAATAGAATCAAGGTAGGAATTAACCTCCAGTACGTCAGACACTTTATTACTTTATAAAAATACAAATCTACCACTCAATAAAAAACCTAGATTTATCTTGCCAATTGTTTCAGTCGATTTGTGTTAAACGTTGTGTTGTAGGCGATGGGCTAGTAACCAGTTATAATCTCAATTCAATCATAAAGCCATACAGCTGAACGTTGCCTTTTCAAGACTGTTGGCTATGTCTACCCAGCAAGGGATTTAGACGTGAGTATATGTATGTATGAGTTGTGTTATTATAATATTTATTAATCAATCAGAATTTAAATAGATGTCTTAATTTTTCTTTACATGACTTGTTATCATCTTACATCATGTACCAATTTGTTGCCAATATTTCGAACTGTCACGTTCGACGCCTTACATATTTTCCATTAGGTTCTGTGATAAAGTAGAATGTCTCGTCAAGAAGGCGCCGTCCCCCCGCCTCCCGGTCGCAAGCGCGTGTCCTTGCCAGGGCTGCCTTTGTTTAATCCCGCCATTTTATCAGGCTTTTGATAAGTCCTTTGAGATCTGCTTTGGACATTTGGGTAGTTTTGTGCTGAGCCTTTTTAATTATCTTAAAATTTTCTTGCTAAGTTACTTTATTTTTTATACCTATTTATCAACCAAAATTTTAATACCAAGCTTTTAGTTACTTCACATAATTTTATACCTTATCTCATGTACCTATTTTTTCAATATTTAGAACTGCTACGCTGGACGCCTTCCATTTTTTAGGCTAGTGATAGAGAAGCAGTTTATACAGAATCCAGTTTTTGAGTTACTTATATAATAAAACCAATACACAAACTAGCAAGAAAAGTAACTTTTTAAAATAATATTATATCTCGAACGAAAAAAGTTTATTCCATCAAAGCCGCTTTGTACAATTGTACATCTTATAATAAAGTCATAAGAAAAATCTTTTCTAAATAGAAGGATCCTTTGTTCCAGAGTAAAGCAAATTCTGTATATTGAGAGTGTCTTTAGGATATAAAATTGCGCTAATGATGATGATGAAAGATAAATTTGATACAGCACTTGGATTGGATATAAGTAATTCAATAATGATAAAAAACGGAATAGTTAATTATTTAAGTAATTTTAATTTTTTCTTGCCTTTCGACAACCCTTGTTTATGGGATATCATTTCTATTCAATGTCTCGATAATGGATGGAAAGTAGGCAAAAGATGACGGCATGAACTGCTTTCATTCCAAGAAGTAAATGATTCTAAGCTTCGGCATTTTTATACAAAAAACATACCTGATATTTTATCCGGAATGTTTTTTCATAATCACATTAATACATACATCAAGTCCTTTATCTCTTATGGGGTAGACAGAACAAAAAGTCTCAAAAAGTACTTACTACTTAGTGCACGCACTTTGAAAAAATAATCTTTTAATTTACCAATCGCACACTTAAGTATTGCTATCAAATCCTGCGTAGATACTCGTATCCGAGTCTTAAATAAAGTATGCCGAAGATCATACCTTATTCAATTTTTGTTTGGAACAGGTCTCGAGATGATTACCCACATTGAATATGCTCCAACTCATCTCCACATGTGGAGTAATTTATTTGTTATGTAATTTTCCTAACGATAAGGGAGCGGCTCCACCCAGATGGGTTTTATTGCCCAACCCTTCGCGGCTATAAAAACATAATCATATCGTGCAAACTTTGCCAAAACAAACATTCTGAGGACAAACCCAGGACAGCAGGGCGATTTTTCACCTGCGTCTGTAATGTGAGATGTACTAGTAATACGGGCGTCCTTCTTACGCACCTCTGGTAAAAAACGAGAGCTTGACTTCGTTTTCCAAATAGAATCGGTTTAAAAAAAAGGTTATATGTCACGCTCGTTTGTTTTATGTTATATTAATCATGAAATATCAAAAAGTTCCAAAAATATGGAGGCGTCTCATTTGCGACAATTCTTGGTACTATTTGTATCAGGATCTGTGACTATTCTCTTGAAATGGATATTCCTGGATCAAAGAGGGTCTTCCAATTTGTCTACAACGTGAAATTTATAAATTGAAACCTTCAGATATTCAGAGTTTCTGAGCCAATAGCTAAATACATATCTGATTAAGGTCGGGATAAATTTGTTTGAGAATTAAGTTTGCAGGATAACGATTTATTGTAATCGTCTCTGTTATTTGTTGATTTATGAAGACGGAGAGATTATAAATTCACCTCTTCCTGTCGATTTCTAAGGATTTTATGATCTCTCAAGGCTGATGAAATTAAAAAAACTAATCGCCAATAGCATATTATTTTTCATATTAATTATGCGTAAGGAAACATTTATAATGCCATTTATTAGCTTTCGCAATTCCGCTTTCGTTATACTGATATATATATGTTATAAAAAATTTAGCCTATATTCTTATCCAAGGTGAAAACTTGATGTGTGCCAAATTTAATCAAAATTGATTAAGTGGTTTTTAACTGTGAAGAGGTAACAAACAAACTTTCACATATAAAGGATGGGGATGGGATTGGGTTGGAATTCTAGCAGCTATGCTAATCAAATTACCTGAGAACGAATGTTTTTTTTTACCAGAAATCAATTTGAAAAAGAGATATCTTTGGAAAATAACAAGATTTATGACTATTCTCCAAATAGCGTTCACAGATGTAAGAAATATAGATGCGGAGAGTGAAGCTCTTCTAAGCATATGATTTTCTTAATTAAATTACATTGAAATTATATATCAGTTATTTTTGAAGCATTAAATTGGTGGAAAACTTTCCGGTCTGGAAAACTTTTGTTCCGGTCCATTTACTTAAACTTTGGTAAATTAGAGCTTTTATCATTTATCTTGAGACTACCGGTTGGTATCATTGGTATCATAATATATTGTTTGGGTTATTGAAAAATACAATTTTATTTAAACAACAGTTTGTATTATTTTAATATAACACATTTTTGTGAAAAATTAATTATTTTAATAGTAAAGTAAGGGATGTTCAATTAAGCTTATAATATTGTTTGAGTTGAGAACACATTAAGCTTCACTTATTTATAGAACTTCATTCGCAATACTGATTATTCATTCCTTATTATTTACATTTTAACAAGTATGGCATTTGCATGTCTGTTGGCTCTGCCTTTTCTGAAAGGGATAATAAGTGATCATATTTATGTGTGTACGTCACAAAAAGTTTTTATGTATCCTATTAGTCATACACTGGAACATTGAGCATCAGACTTTCAAAAGCTCCCGGTGTGTCTGCCGCCCGACCTAGTTCGGTCCCGTTCGATGCTGCCGAAGCGCTTCGTGTGCCGCCCGAGCGCCTCCGTCCGCCGCCCAGAATAGACGCAGCACGCGCGTCCGCCGCGCCACACGCCGCCGCCCCACGCACGGCGCGGCCAAACACACGCACGCTATTATAATAATAAAAAAAACAATAAAAACTTATCCACCAAACCCACAATAACTAGTGTTGTGACTCAACGTGTTTCGTAGTGTAACCGCTAGCACCAAAAACTAGTTACAGAAGTTCACGTAAACTATTTATAACCTCGTTAAAAGTGACTAAATGTTGTGCCGTCGCTTCGGAAGTGGCCTTGTATTGCACCGGTAGCTTACGGTTTTGTTTGACAATGCATAGTTTAGCCTTTTTGAGAAACAAATAGAGAAACGATGTGCCTTATCGTGTAATATTGTTGTTGATTGCGCGTGATTCGGCGATCCCATCATGCGGTGTTTGCGGTGGACCATTGTTGTGGTACTTTTGGTGGTTCCTGAACCAGTTCCCGCGTGGAAAGGTGATATGTAAGTATATATACAGAATAATGATGTTATGTAAAAGTTTGCACCAAAACTAAAATTAAAACAAACGCGCTATGCGAAATGTATGAGCTGCCATTGTAAAAGCTATAAAAGTCTAGTTGTTTAATCGCTTGTGTATGAAGCATAGAACTCTGAATAATAACAGTAATCAGTTATTTTGGTTTCGATACACTAATTTATTTGTTCTGTAGAATCATTATTGTAAATCTACATAAGTTGGTTATTTTACGATTTCTCAATTTATTTCAAGCATATTTGGTAATTAATGCAAAAAGCATTTATTATTAATAGTCAACTTTTTATAATATTTTTTGTTCATAATGTTCATTTAATGTTCATACAGGTTTCCGCGAAATCACATCTAACTTATTCTACAAATATTATAAATGCGAAAAGTTTGTATGTCAGTATGGATGTTTGTTACTCTTTCACGCAAAAACTAATAAACCAATTACGATGAAATTTGGTATGTAGGTACCCAGAATAACATATAGGCTACTTTTTATTCCGGAGTTCCCGCGGTATTGATAGGGTTTCCATGCGGACGAAGTCGCGGGCGGCCTCTAGTCATTTATAAATATAGTAAATAAAGTCAGTGTTTTTCTGAAAAACAGAAAAGATACATACACGTTTTTAGTGTAACAAATAAAATATACTAATACGCGAAAATATTTTTGAATTTGAATGATAAAAAACATAAATTTAAGTTTTTCTTTAAATTTTACACGCGAAGCCGAAGGCAAATTGCGGATTTAACTTTACCTACATTAAAGAAAACGTTTAAACTGAATAGCTTTATAAGCCTTAGAATTTATACGGAGGATAAAATTAAATTCGTAATCATCCTTTTAAGGTATAATCCGTTCTCATCATTAAACATTTTCAAGACTTTTACAAATCATATAATTTTTTACTCTTACGTATTATCTCTTGTCGGTGATACACAGATCCATACCAAAAATACCGAAGTTTTTGACAAATGACTCTTTTTTGTGTTACGTACGTTAGTTTGATTGCCTACCGTTTATCTGACGGAGGGGGTAAACATCGTGAGAAAACCTGCACCTGGAATTTGCAGGTTTCTTAACAATAATGGATCATGGCATGATCCATTATGGGTTAGGTTTCCCTGCACAGGTTATACAGGTCAGACGTGAGTCGCTTCGTGCTACATAATGATCTGCAAAATATGACTTGTAAATGTAAGCGGCGTAGCATCGTAGCTTCGTAGACGTGCTACGACGAGCATTTGATATCCCAAGGGTTGGCGCCGTGTCTACGAACTTTATGCCAACAGACACGCTACAAGCTCATGCAACTGAATAATTAACTTGTTTGCTCCGGTTATTTTTGTATTTGATGTTGAAAATATTTGGTCTCAATAGACCAAATTTTTTTTATATAGAAGTTGTTTTTGGTGTGGCTGTATCAAAAAAGACTATTTCTTGATTGATCGAAAAGTTTCTTCTTATGAAAACTGCGTAAAGTTGCTGAAATAGTAAAATTATAACAACTTAAGCGTGCCTTAAGACGGGCAGCATTTCTGTTAAGAAAATTGCCAACGGTCCTTTTAAGATTGTTTTACTTTCTTATCTATGCGTGTTTTGTTCTTGGGGAGTACATGGAATGCTAATAAAGAAAATAACGTAGGTGCTTTCGTCCTGTGTTTTGTTATGGCTGGTCTTATTGAAACGCCTTGTTTTTTGTTGCAGAGTAAAAGCATGGGCAAGGACGTTGGGCGACGAACTATGGAAGCTCAGCGAAGCCTTGACCAAGTCCGATCAGATAAGAATGGTAAGTATTGAGTGGTTTCTAAACAAAACTATGGCACAGTGTTTTATTACTTAGATTAATTGATCGCCTCACCTGATGGTATTGTATTTCGTATTTGTTCTTTATATAAATACATAAAATCAAGTCTTTTTCCTTTACGGGGTAGACAGAGCAGATCAACAATAATAATACCTACAACGGGTAATACAATCAAATAAGAACTGAAAGTAAAACAAAACAGAGCCCAATATAGGTTTGATATCAGATGAACACATGATGTTAGAAAGGCAGTATTTATAATTCAGTCTCGTACGGGTCTGTTTTGATATTGTTCTAGCAAAAGTTAATTAAGACCCGTGTCGGAAGCTTTATTATTGGGGTTGGCAGCCAGTTTAACGAAGATTACGTACTCATATGGAGACAGGGTGATTTAAGAGAAAATTTACGCCAAATCATTTCGATAAGGTCATGCTGTTTTTGGTTGTGTGGCCTACATATTTTCTTTTAAACATACGTCCATACGAATAGTATAAAGATAAAACTACCAAACATGACTCGACTTTAAATATTTTTACATAAACACAAAATAAGGCGATAAAAAGCAGTAGTAGAAAAAGAATTCTGTCTTTTTGTTTGTAAGTATACTCAAATTTCGGCAGCTAGTTGACGATTTCTAATGAAACTTGTATTATTTTTTAAAACTGGAACACTTGATGGAGATCCAAAATTGTCTACTCGTAGCTGCACTATAATAAATGTAGAATTGACACCTTAACGAAAATCGTATCTAGCCATGCGGACGAATCGGTTAGCATCAGTTAGGTACGAATAAAATATTCAGAACTCGTCAAGAGGGTTCACTAAGTTTACACTTTAAGTATCTTCAACCAGGGAAACGTAAACAGAGGATATTCAAGAGTAAATCCCATTTATATTCACATCTGGCAATACAACAAAAACAAACTCGACATTGCGCGTATGTAGGTACACACAATTTTCGCATAATAAGTTGTTTGTAAATATAATAACGAAGGGCGATATTTTTATACGACTTTATTACATTTATGTTACATATTTATTACATTTTTGTTATGTATTATTTAATTTTTATACATTGAGGTCGCGCGTGACTGTTATTATTTATGAAATTTTAATCGTATCACTTTACTTTTTTATGCAATGAAGACGTATTCAAATGTTTAGTGGAACTCCTTTCACGTACCTACCGTTTCATCATATTTTTCAGTTATCTAATAATAATATGATAAAGAGAAACGGATTGTTTTATATTTATAACAAATAAACTCAAAAACTATTAGACACTTTTATTCATTTTAATGAACTTTTGCACAGTTTGACTAATATCTTCAGATGTTTGCTTATTTTATTTTTTCGCAAAAGTTAAGTCCATAAAATAAAAATAATTAATTTTGCATAGAAAATTGCGTATTACCTTAGAAAATTCTTTTCAGAAATACAAACAAATGAACGCTAGCGTAAAGAAAAAAGATGGAAAACAAATATTGGAGTCGTCATTGCGCTCCGTCAGCACCATGTTGCAGAGGAAAATCAAGGCTGTCAAGGTATGTAAACTTTTCTGATTTTCAATTTCCTGATGTCAGTATTGTTTTACGGTGGTTAAAATAAAAGATATATAAATTATATTATGACTGGTTGTTTGTAAAGCCTACTTAACGACTTGAACGATTTGCGTGGGAATAAATCTAACATTTTCAAATTTTCTTTGTTTTTCTAGTCGCTCTCTTACTATCAAGGATTTTATCGATTGTTTACTTACGAGTATGTTTCCCTTTTCTATGGAACGGCCAGTTGGATTTATCTATTTTTGCGTTTAGCTCAAATTAGGTATAATATATACTAATTTTGGGCTAGTCTTTGAGTTGCGGACGTCATTTTGTGTAAAAACCTGTTACTTTATGTCATCGTCTGTGTTATCTAAACCCAGGCTTCTGAAAAAAAAACAACGTACATGAGCTGCATGGCTTCTTATCCCATAGGCCAATCGGGAACACTCTTAGATATTGTTTTCATCCAACAGTGCATACACGCGACAGCGCAGCGCCTGGCGCAGGAGTTTAATTTCACGAATTCTGACGACTTCCAATACTGTTCAGCCAAGTACTCCACGTTCGAATACGAGGACGAGAAGGCGGCTGAAGCTGCGAACAAGTACGAGATCACAATACCGCGGTTCGCTGTCGACAATCCTAACTATTTGAACATTTCTTTGGAGAAGGATTCACATTTTTACGACATCAGCGTCAATACGAACATTAGTTGCGTACATGTGCCTACTAATATTTATTACAAAGGTATGTAACCAACGCAATTGTTTTATCTATATTGTATTTTGTGTCTATTGTCAAGTGATAAATGAATGTTCAGACGAATTTCGTTAACAGATATCTTGTACCTACTTAATAATGGCTTTTGAAAAAACCTATGTTTTATTCTGGCTATATTTAATTCTTATTTTTCATTACAGAAACTGATGCTCTAAAAGCAATATTGTGGTCAAAAGACCTGAATGAGATGTTTACTAAAAATTATCAGTCTGATCCATCTTTATCATGGCAGTATTTTGGGAGTTCTCATGGTATACTCCGCTTCTACCCTGGTATGCCCTGGAACAGGAAAGAGACAGACACATACGACTGCAGAGTCAAATCGTGGTACATCGAAGCTGCAACGTGCTCCAAAGACGTCATTATCCTTTTTGACGTATCAGGGTCAATGACCGGCTTCAAAAATTACGTAGCAAGAAGAACGTTAGAATCTCTTCTAGATACCCTATCCAACAATGACTACGTAAATGTGTATACATTTAAAAATGTAACGCAAGAAGTAATTGGATGCTTCGGAGATCTCGTACAAGCGACTCCGGAAAATCTGAATACGATAAAGAATACTCTGGAGCCCACGGATAATGGAAAAACTCATAAAGTTCCTTTGGAAGGAAATGCTAACTTAACAGAAGCTTATACTAGAGCGTTCCAACAACTGAAAGCGGTAAGATTGTTGACTTCAGTTTAATTTATTGTAATTTATTTTGCCTGTTCTCGTAACAATAATATTTTCGAGGAAATTTTAACGCCGGCCGGCTTATGTAAATAAGTAAGGTAAAATTTCCAGGAACCTTTTTATGAATGCAATGAAAAATTTCGCCCATTATCATTTCTTATTCAGACATTTTTCTATAAGATAAAAATTCAGTCAAAGTAATTTTTATTGACATTTACATGAATATTTTTAATTTAACAATACCAGGTAAAAATATATCTAAAATTACAGTATAAATTGGGCTGATTAACAAATCTTACCATACCACCACATTATTAAAGGTCTGAACATATGTATGTCGCGATATGACGAAGTCCTTTACAGAGATCCAAACTTTTTAGCTTATCGTCACAGGTACACCCCGGGCTCCTCTCCAGGGAGGACGCAACCGGGTTCGACGCCAGGAGGATGATTAAAGTCATTTCGGGAAAAGTCCGTTAAGACCTTAATGTTTATTATGAAATGTACTGAGTAGAAAAATAATAACAAACAATTTCTACAGAAAAGAGATTCGAGAAGTGGTGATTGCGACGTGAGCAGCACCCAAGGCTGCAACCAACTGGTCATGGTCATCACGGACTATGTTCCTGGGAATTTGACGGAAGTTTTTGAGGAATATAATAGGGAGGTTGTGGACGGGAAGACGTATATTCCTGTGAGGGTGTTTACTTACCTCATAGGGAAGGAGGTAACTAATGTGCGGGAGATTCAGTGGATGGCGTGTCAGAATAGAGGTAAAGTTCCTAAAGTCATCTTGTACCCATATTTTTACACAGAGGGAGAATAGAAATAGGAATTAAATTTTATTCATTTTTATATTTATATATTGAATTCTATGATCGGGACACACTCTGTACCTAATCAAATGTAAAATTATAATTTATCTTATTTATCTTTATATAACTGCGTAAATATGCGTAGGTTAGGTTTTATGCTTGATTGAAAGTAGTTATAGGTAAAAATTTCAAAATAGACGACCGTTATTAATACGAATTGAATAAACATATAATTATTTTAAGAGTAATTTGATATTGCGGACATAAGAGGTGTTAGGAAATTACATTCAAAATGAGCGCAGAGGCTGCTCAGGGATTTGTAACCCAATTACACGGGGATCTACTCGTCTTAATATTATATTAAATAATATTCCCAAAAAGACGAAAATAGTCGCTGTCTCAAATTATTCATTTTATTTATTTATTTAGGTATGTACACTAAATTATATATACTCGTAGGAGCATTTAATACTAATTAAATAATAGTAATTTTAGTTCAAAGGTGCTACTTATTTCAATAGAAATTTCTTTCAGTAGACCCATCACGAGAGATGAATATTGGATTATTCATCGTATGTTTAATATTTTTATTAAGATACTACGTTTTTGCCTGCGGCTTTATCTGCGTATTCAATAAACTTACTCATAAACACAATCAAACACAAGTGAGCACCTTTAAGTGAAAAACGATTTCCGAATATTTGTCTGAGCTGGAAATTAATCGTATTCACGTACCTACTTGATTGAAAACTTCCTTGACGTTTGATGGGTATAGAACTATCAAACGTATGGCATATAATTTTTCCGATAGCGAAAAAAAAAATGCCATAAAAATTACGAGCTAGTAACTCAGGATCTTCATGAAGAGACATTGAATGCTGATCCCCAGGTTACTTCGTACACATCCACTCGGTGGAGGAGGTGCAGCAGCAGGTCTTGAAGTACATCAACGTGATAGCTCGCCCCATGATCTTGGAGGGAGAAGACCCTCCACCCACGTGGACTCACGCTAATATTGATCAAACGGTACATTTTTTTTTAAGTTTAGTTTGAAATTGCACTAATCTTAAGGATAAGGATAAAAGGTAAAATTTAACGCAATATTATGGCCAAAATTTTATTTAAACATGTCTTCATATATTCTTCATTCATGTTTTCATATATTAAAAATGATAGGTAAGAAAAAGGTTTTAACCAATTAACTGTAAACTAACAATTCGCGTTATTCGCGATAGAAAAGTAATTAAGTATGTCTGATACGATTTACGAGTATATGAAGGCAATTAGGCAAGATATTGATATACATTATTCATTTGTTTATGGGATACTAAAATTTTATTTTGTTTCTTAGTCGATTCTATGACATACAAATGTTCCTTTTTTAATTCAGGTCTTCACGGTCAACTTTATAGCAAAGTATTTTCAAGCTAATTCAAGCAAAGTATCTAATTGGTTTAGAGTATATAATGAGTTTACAAAATAGGCTGATAAAAATGAACAAAGAAATAATAATGGCTGACTGATAATAATGACTGGTATTCCTTTTGTTCTGAGCGAGGTTTAAGTAGATTTTCCAGTAAAATTCATTATGTTTTCAGAGGACGGCTAAATGGGATGTAAGCAGCGATGTGGATAAGGTACGTATGCTTTAATACACACATATTAATTGCTATGATTCTTACAGATTTCTTTGCCGTTCTTCACACTCTTTACTATTTTCATACATTCTCGACAATCACGGAACTCCTAACATCTCTCTTTTTAAAAACATTAGAAATTTGGTCCCAAGAAGTTAGAAGAGGCTGTCCTACTTTTTCAGTTAGATCTGCCTTAAAATACCTTTTGTTAATCTGCCCTTATCCATTATTTCGTCATGTCAAAACCATTTCAGCGTACCCTTTTCAATTCTGGCCATTACATCTTCTTTCACTTCATATATTCCTCTTACGTTAATATTTCTATTCTTTAATATAATAGTACTCCCAAACGGTCCCTTGTTTTTCAATTACCTTCACTTATTTTCTTTGACGTTAGACACAGGATATATGTATGTTGATTTCCCAGAAGCCTCTCGAAAACAAATAAGGCTCTAATCAAAACTACATTCGCGTCTATAGATGTAGTTGAAGCTTTATTTGTTCGCATTTTTTTGTCTTCTAGAGCATTTCAATCCATTATAATTTATTCTCAAAACGATTTACCTACCTACTAAATATTATTGGGGAGTATTTTGGTGCACGTTTTTTAAGAAATCAAAATAAAGCTTGCTTTAGCATTGAGGGAATGTCCTTCACACGTACGTGTCACGTGATATCTTTTATTTTATTTTGAAAATAAAAGCTTGTAATAAATTTATTTCTAAAGCCGGATGAAGACAAGCTGGTGACTTCGGTGGCCATCCCCGCGTTCGACCTGAAGTACAACGCGAAGCACAACGACGCCATGCTGCTGGGGGTGGCCGGGACCGACGTCCCTATAGACAGCATCGCCAAGCTCGCACAGCCGCATCAGGTGAACTTGCATATATTTATTTAATCTTACTCGTATATATAAAATTCTAGTGTCACAATGTTCGTTCCCGTACTCTTCCTAAACGGCTTGACCGATTCTCATGAAATTTTTTGAGCATATTGAGTCGTCTGAGAATCGGCTAACATCTATTTTCCATAACCCTTAGTATTAAGGGTTTTCCACCCTTAATTTTTTTTAAAGTAGAAAATACTTAATAATTATTTATATCGCAAAACAACCTTTGCCGGGACGGCTGGTTATATATAGAATTTTCCATCTTTGAATATACTCGTATACCACATACTGCTGCAGGAAGAGAGGGTGACCGCGGCAAGATAGTCGGAGAGAAATTTTAGAGATTTCTCGTCATTGTTTCTCTCCACATCAGCTTAATTAAAATATTTTTATTTACACACAGATCTGCTGAATCATGCGAATTTGTCCAATCAAGGCGAACATATTAGGAAGAACTCATTAAAAAAAATATCTAAAATGAAAAGTATTATGTTAAAAACTTATATTTCATTTATTCTAGTAACCAAATAAGCAGAATTTCAAGACTGCTTTTAATTTTAGGTAGGAACATTAATTTTATTAACTTAACTTTAAGTGCAACTCTAAATGATCGTATAAAGGAAGTGGATGGCTTTACCTTACCATTTATTATACGTAGAATGCCGAGGAAACCTGCGCAATGTAGATAATAACGTTAGCGTAATGGAAGTGCCGATAACTCACCCCTCATTTGTGTAATCAGCCATATTATTTACTCAATACTGATATATCTTGGGTCTTGGATGTTTTACCTTTATTTATTTTTGTGTTTTTTTTTTTTATAAATTACAGAATTGTTCTATTAGGAGATGCACTAGCAAACTGTCAATATGGGTGAACTTGGCCTATTAGACGTGATTGTATGTATGTACAGAATCGCTAGGTTTGTATCCCATGTAATCTTTTAAGTTTAATTGGTACAAATAAAAAAAAATAACTTTGTTTTTCTTATAATGTTAGTAAGTAAATAAACATATTTCATAACATTGCCAGCTACTTACTCTGTAACAATATAAAAGAGGAAATCGTTTGTCAATATTTCATACGCGGAATGCGCAATTGGGCATCAATGAATCCACTGAACCATTGTTTTCCAGCAGATTTAATATTCATTGGACTTCTGGATATCGGAATTCGGCAATTAGTCGACGGCATCGAGCCTTCACGACCTCACAGTATAATGAAGGTTCTCTACGATTCTGAGAATAAGGCTCAAAGCTAGTGAAAAGCGCTTTCAGGCTCTTTAGGTAGATGTTGTATAAAACAAAGCTGCTTCAAGCTGTCCGTTCTTAAGAAGGAAAAATGCTTTAATCTTTAAAATCACGGTTACGAGTTCCTTCAGTAGAAAGAATTATTCAAGAGGAATGTTTTAAATAGTTATTTACCTAAAATCAGCATTGCACCCGCGCGAAGCCGGGGTGGGTCGATAGTTATATAAATAAACTTTACTTTGTGGCTTTGAACAGAATTATAGGTGACTGCAGTTGGGTAACAACGTTTCTCATTTTCCAGTGTTTGTTTTATAAATATTTATCCTAAATTATAAATGGTGCTATAGCCCAAAGGGAAGTGACTAAATTATCTGTGTTTTTGTTGGGTAAAAGTAATGATAAGCAGTCTTGATAAAACATCGGTTATTTTATCACAAATTTTGTTTTCGACATATGTAATAGGCAGACCTTATGAATCTCAAAGTTTGTCTTATGATAGTTAACGTGCACATTTAACACATCGGTGGAATGATGCTTTAAGTCAATATCGGCATAATGGAGCTCAAGGGATGGATCAATTAGAATTAATTGGGATGTAGGCGAATGTCTATTTGCCTAACAGACCTGTGTATTATCTGCTTAGGTATTTTTATATGTAGCAGTTAAGTAGTAGTTATTTAGGTAGTACTTGTAAGTTGTTTTTGTATTGATGAATTAATTATTTAATGAAACTCGAAGTAAAAGTCGGTCTACAGACTAAACAACTTTAGTTTGAATGTAAGATTGGTATTCAAACTTCCTCTTGCGGTAAAGTCCCGGCTATACATATACCTGACTGAAGAGGAGTTTGGTTTCACCTTAGATTTTTGAAGCCTTTATTAGGCAAAAGTTGAGTCGGTCATATGGAGGTATCTGCATCCACTGCAGAAAAAACCTTACCCGTAAATTATGGTTTCCGCTCATGCTTCCGAATATTATAAATAATGATTTGTATATTTGCAGCTAGGTGTCAATGGCTATTCCTTCATCGTCAGCAACAATGGTTACTTGTTGTTGCATCCACTATTACGTACTACGGTTAGTATTTAATCTAATTAATACAACATTATTATATAAGTACACACTCTCTATAGTTACTACGCAAATTACGAACTAATTATTCGACCTTGAAGTTACACTCCAAGAACTACAACTAGATTAATTAAAGCTACAAGCAAGACTCTAATTTGAAAAGTTATTTTGTAAAATGTCTACTCACATCTTGTAGCGGGTTGAAGATCGAAGTATTGGTATAAGGAAAGAGTGGCTAGATTCAATTTGGACGTTGGATTTATTTCGGTTAGCTCGGGGAATCAATAGAAAGGCTTGGGATATCGAATGGAGAAAATGAGGTATTTCTTGACGCCTCGCTTCGCTTGGAGTGTTTGATACTTTTTTGACTTTGATGAAAATATTTCGATTTTCTTATTTAGTTTTTATAGGTAAATTTTATGTAGGTTTTTAATTCATAACATATTCCTAACCGGGAGCTTCTTGACTTTAAAGGTGAGGGTTGGCTTGCCGCTACCCGCCCAACGGAGGGTAGCGGACTATATACTATTCATAAAATGAATATTATGGCCCATTAAATATTGCATTCCTAAATACACTTAGAAGAGCAGTGTCATCTTAATACGTATACAATACATATTAAACAACAAACACATTTATCAACAGATTAACGATGAACTTCAAGCTAACTACAACAGTGTAGACTTCGTGGAGGTAGAACAAGTGGACGACGGGAAAGGCCCCAGGGAGTTGGGTCCGGAGATCAAGCAGCTAAGAGTGAGCTTGGTGGACGGAGACCATGGCGACATGAGGGACATCAGGGTGCTGTTCCATTACGATGATATGAGGTAGGGAACTTATCGTTTCAAGGGCATTTCAGCTATCAAAAGATGTATACTTACCCTAACAAAAGGCTTTCCTTAGATTGAGGATGATATGAAAAAAAAAACAATTTACTTACATTGATTAGGAATATTGTGACTATTGACTTTGTCTACCCCGTAAGAGGTAAAGATTTAGTAGTTGTAAATTTGAAGAGATTACAGATTTTGTCTGCTTAATAAAATCAATACCAAATGCATTATAACACACATTCAATATGCAGTTTACCTATTTCCTACGGTTTCGTATAACCTAGTAAAACCCACAGAAAGATCCTCAAAAAAATCAAGGATAACTTCATAAGTTAATTCTATTTTATACCGTTCTAAAATAATCACAAACAAAGTATGTCATATTATTGCTTCAATAACTGACAGAAACGATCGCAAAAGTGTTTTGTACTCAGCGCTCGGCCTGAAAGTTTATTGGAAAAGTGTTCATAAACTTAATTATGCAGCTAGGATGTCCCGTGACGAGCTTTCAGTGAAGCTTTTAGTTAGCGGATGACCGCCGTAACGAACGAGAACTTTTCTGCGAATTGGCTGAGTGAACTCGCGCGAAGTTATGGATTTAACAAATTGCAATATTCATGAATTGTCGAAAAATATCGTCATTTGTAACACAAAATTGTCTTTTATTTGTATGATTTGCCGTGTGGTTCTCGGCACCAATACAAAAACTATTATAATACTCTTTCCCATGGATGTCGTAAAATGCGATTAAGGGATAGGCTTAAAAACTTGGGATTCTTTTTTAGGCGACGGGCTAGCAACCTGTCACTATTTGAGTCTCAATTCTATCATTAAGTCAAATAGCTGAACGTTGCCATTCAGTCTTTTCAAGACTCTTGGCTCTGTCTACCCCGCAAGGGTAGTATGAAAATTTAGGCGGATTTCCAGAAAACATAGTAAACTATAGGTATTAAGTAAAGGCTATTCCCATTATCCAAATTATATACAGTTGAAAAAATAACGTTCGACTCACCATTACGATTTGTTTCCCAGGCGGATCTCTCGAGTGAGCCACGAATATTTCTTCAACAAATTGGAAGGGACTCCATTCTCCATGGGCATATCCCTGCCCAAGGCTTATGGAGACACGGAACTGCTGCTCAAGGATAACCCTCTGGAGGCCAAGCAAGGCAAAGAGCTGACTGGAATCAACGTTACGGATTACTTCCGATTCAGCTATAGAGTACATCCAGATTGGTAAGAGACGTACTTAATATAACCACCACGTAAATAACATATTCAAAGACATCTTATGTCAATTTTAACATGTTTTATTTATTAATACTAAGTAGTAAGAACGCTCTCTTTCCCATTGATGTCGTAAGAAGCAAAAATGTACCAAAAAAAATGCGTTTTCTTACCAGATCTAGATGAGATAATAATACCAATATTAGGAATGTCGAAGACCATACAAAGTTTAAAATGTGTTGGAAAACAGACCTCGTTTTCGAAGTTCCAAACGTAGCAACAGGTTATAACTGGGAATTCCCAAAGATAACAATGTATTATATTTTATACTATACATTTTGTATTGGTGCCGTGTGGTTCCCGGCAACAATACTAAAAAGAATAGGGCCACTCTATCTCTTTCCCATGGATGTTGTAAAAGACGACTAAGGGATAGGCTTACAAACTTGGGATTCTTTTTTAGGCGATGGGCTAGCAACCTGTCACTATTTGAATCTCAATTCTATCATTAAGCCAAATAGCTGAACGTAGCCATTCAGTCCTTTCAAGACTGTTGGCTCTGTCTACCCCGCAAAGGATAAAGACGTGACCATATGTATGTATGTATGTAAATAAATACTTTTTGTTTTCATATGAGATTGTGCATGAGATATCATGACTTATGTTAACCACAAGTGGGGGGAGGCTGGATTTCTGAGATACAGGCATCTGCCTAGTTCAGACACCAGTCTCTCATATTCATATTCTTACCTATTTGCATTTACTACTTGATATTTGAGAGAAAATAAAAATATTTTTGATTTGATTTTGATTTGATTGATGTACGATACATTTCCTTTAACAAAAAAACTAAGCTCTTGCTTCAATTAATATTCAAACAAATGCTTAAATAGCCTAATGCACAACATTTTAAACGAGCGTTTCCTGCAGGGTATACTGTAAATACCACTATTTGGAAGGTCACGAGTCGGATAACGCCGAAGAAGAAATCTGGAAATTCCTCGTCAATTTGTCCATGAACAAAACTGATATCACGAAAAAACAGTACTCTGAAGATATTGAGAGCAACGACTTTGACGTAAAAAGTAAGTGAAATCATTTGTTGTGATCCTTTTTCAAGTATTCTTGGGGTTCTTCTTTAAGGCTAATAATATGCTAGCAACTTATGCTAATTAACTGATACTATATGAAATTAAATTTCACCACTTAGGCATATAGCTGAACGTGGCCTTTCAGTCTCTCCGAGACTGTTGGTTCTGTCTACCCCTGCAGTCTTCACTGTAAGGGTATATTATATGTATGATTTGTTTTATTTCGAAACAGAACATTGTGAAAAAGCTACACCTCTAGAAAAGGATGATTACTATTGCAACGAAGATTTAGTGAAGCAATTAGTTTTCGATGCCAAATTAACAACGCCTTACTTCAAAACTTGGGAGGCTTCGAAGGTCGAATGGAATCTGGCTGAGAAGTACAACGTGAGCGTAAGATTTATAGCAACTTCTAGTGGCATGACCAGGTGGCACTACATCTTTGAAGAGGATAAGAACGAAGTGGTAGATGACTTTGGGAATAGGCATAAAAATTATACAGATAAGTGAGTACTTAATTAGTTCAGTTCTTTTAATAATAGTAAGCATTTGATTTTATTTTCACCTCATAAGTGATAAAACATAAAACATAAAATGTAATTACATACGTCTTACCGACGTAGATAGTCAATAGTATTGAAAAGACTAATAAAATAACGTAAACAATATTATGAGCTTTGTAAGCTACTTTCGACATTGTGAATACCTTCAGTGTTCATAAAATACAAAAACAAAAAAAGAAAGGAGCTTTACATTATCCTACCATCATAGTATACTTCAACATCTATTATCGCACTTAAATAAAAAAAATACTAATAATTATGAGAAATACAGGATAGAAATACTTCCTCAATTAAGTTAACCGTTTGACAAATATTTTATGATGCAGAGTATTCGGCGACAAGTACATCCTGGCTATTGAAGAAACATGGTACAAGGCGGCGGTGCTGCAACATATGATCAACAAGGATTCCCTTGTAGTCGCCACTCGGCTGCCGATCTTAGACGAAATCATAAAGGAACGTCCTCCAGTGCAGGACGAAGATGGAGACATCACTATGACGGCCAGCTACGCGATATTCTATAGAGACGGTGAAATAGAGACGCCGGCGTCGGTCGTCGGATTTCAGTACTCGTATTTGAGTTTTCAGAAACGGTTCGCTGAAATCACCAACATGACTACGGAACCTGTGAGTATTCCTACTGATTTTGCAAATATATCTTATCTAATACTAGACTATTTTTTAGATACTAGATAGAGAATAATTCGAATGCGTGTAGACTAGTTTGAGTTTTGTTTATATCTTTGAGTTGATAATTACCTACTCCTATTCGTAATAGATTTTCTAATATTAATGTGTTATAAAGCTAATATACGCAAATGTAAGGACTTGTGTTAACTCATACATGCGTAATCTAATCTTTCGTTAACAAGTATTCGACTATATTTTAAGCGTTTTGTTATTCTTAATAATCGCAATTAATTAATTAAAAATAACTGAAGAACTCTGAAAAAAGATAATGTATAGTCCCAACTATAGCGACCTGAATTCCTAGAGCAGCCTTTATTTTACGAGATTCCATGGCAGTCATTCCACGCTAGATGAAAGGAATTCCGGATCGCGGGAGAGCGCGGAAAAATCGAACATAGCTCTTTTTTTACGTACCGACTGTTTGAGTAAGCGACCGCTTTGAATTTATGAAAGTTCTAGAGGAAGGAAGTGTTTTTATTACTATGTTTTATAAATTTTAAGTTGAATTTTGTTGCGCAGTAAAAACTAACAGTTGTAAAAATAATGTAGTCGCATACTTGTATTGGCGATAAGAAATACCTACACTTTGAAAAATGTTTGCATTGGATGATATGATTAACAATACTTATTTCTAAGATTGAGTCTTACATAGAAATATCTGTGTGTGCCTTATTAATCAAATCAGATCAAAACTAAAGTCCTTTAACCTCAGTGCTACCGAGCTACTATTAAAACTAATTTATCCCATTTCCAAAACAGGAGTTCACGTGCGAAGGTAAGCGCTACCATTGCTACGTCATAGACAGCTCTGGGTACATCGTGATGTCTAAAGAGATAGAAGAAGTGGGTCAGTTCTTCGGGGCCCTGGACATGAACACCAAGTTGGTGATGCAGTCCTTCCTGGAGAAACAAGTGTTCGAACACGTTGATGTGTACAATTACCAAGCGCTGTGTCCTCATAGTTCGTTGAAGAAAACCACGGGTGATGCGTGGAGTTTGGTTACGGTAAGTTTTAGGCTACTTTTATTGTAAGAATCAAAGTTTCTGTTCTACTTTATAGTCTAAAAGTATGTTAGGGATAAAGGCGGAAAAATCTTAATATTATGATCACTGTGTTAAACTTATAAAAAAATGTAAGGTTGAATTTGAAGTTATTTCATATTTTACCTTTTGTATATAAAAATCGAATTTGTTCTACCATTAAACCGAACACAGGAGCTTTAAATTAACAATTATAGAACCGGCTACAGTACATACTCATCAAAGTCAAAGCTGTGTCATCTCGCCTTGATTGGTATATAGCGGGTGGCCCAGAGTTGTGTGTAGGTACTATTACTATGTAGTACATAAAAAAATATTTTCTCGTAGTCTCATCTAGTAGAATGACCTCGTAGCATTAACGTAGACAACACTTGTAGCATCTTTGTAGACAAAACTCGTAGCATATCCGTAGCAAAGTTCGTAGCTTCATGAATATCCCCCTTCTGTCACCGTCGGATAAAAAAAGTATATTTAAGCACGAGTGGCTGATTTCGTTCAAGTCAGACTAGAACTTATCTCAACTTTTTAGGCGTAACGAAGATTAACGATCGTCTTGTTACCCTTAGTAACCAAAAAGTTTGATACAAAAAATGTACGAGTAAAAAGCTTTCATATTGTCTGAACATGACTTGGGAGTTTTGAATGTACCTACTCGTATTTCTGTTAATTCGGTTTAAAGAACTTTATTTCTCAAAAAGACATGACGTCACTGACATGAGAAAACTTATATTTATAAAACAGTCATCCAAACAACCTTAGTTAAATTAATTATCGCCAACAGAGAGAAGATTATTTCTTCATCTGTAGTTATTCTCTTCGTGTTGTGCAAGTTTAATGTTAATTCATGATAATATTACATTTTTACAGTAATATTTCTTACTATCCTACTTTACCTATGTTAGTTTTGTTTTAATTACAGCCTTTCAGTTTATTTTCGAACTTCCTTCGCTGGCTGGTCTTGGAGGCTGTATTACTCCTGTCAAATTTATCACAATTCAGCTGGCAGTCCTTGGCAGCCACCATCGTAGTTGCTGATGGTAAGTGCAAACAATTAAAAACAAAATAGCCTAAATAGCAAATCAATATATAATAGCAATAATTAACTATCATTATCAATATTGAATGCGCAAGAACGAAAAAAATTACTTAAATGAATGTGTTACAAAGTATTAAATTATAATCTTCATTTGCCTGTCAAATTGTTATGAAGTCTTCGCTTTAGTCTGATTCAAAAAGTTTAAGAAGTGACTCTAATAATTCGAAAATGAAAAAAAGAACAATAAGATTTCAGAATTTTTCTGTCCGTATAGCTTTCTATAATTTGTGCCAGAAGTCGTAATTTACAATTGTGTAACACAATACTAGACGATTATATTCTCTTGAAAATTACTTTCCGTGTTACATATCAAAGGGAACATTATAATTACGAAGCCGCTTAAACATTTTCCTGAATTTGAGATAGCATTTTAATGAGGAAACTGTTAAAGACGAGCGCTTTCATTTGAATAATGGACGAATATTAATTTATATCCAACTTAGTAGTATTATAACATTTACTGTTAATCGGACTTTAAACTGTGTACCTTGGAACGGGCACGCTTTTTTAATCGGTCACTTATTCACTCTACCACCGACGACGCTCGAAATATAGAATAAAAATAAATTGAAATGATCAATTATTGATTATTTATTTATTCATAAGTCTATAATCTATTGAATGAGCCGGATATACTGGGTAGGCGCTGCGAACATGATTATATTTAATTTTAGTAATGATCAGACTTCTTGAGCTCTACAAAAAAGATTTTCAGCCCATAATACAGAAAAAAAGAAATCGAATTTCAAATATTCTTTATAGTAGAATACAAGCCACAGTGTCCAAAATGGCTAAAGAAGAATAGATCTGAATTGATGTGTAAATCTAATGTATATTCATCAAGTAATTTGGCACTTTACGTTGCTTTAGATGTACTGCTACATAAATGTTGTAAATTTTAATTCTCACGATTAAGGCTCAGTTTAATTGACTAAAACTTATATAACTCAATTGAAACGTAGTTATTAACTTGCTAGGCGCATGACTAGTCGCAGCTCGCACATCTTTTAGTCGGTCTAATATTTCCGCTTAACATAACCGCATGCTTCTTTCCACACAGACTACGATGAACTCATAATCGGGTCCACAGAGGAGCCAGCAGCCACTACACCGGAACCAATCAAAAACGAGAGCATCCACGCCAAGGAGGATGAAAAGGAGAAACCTTTTTCGTGCGACCATCAGATCACGTTGTACATTCTGAACCAACCTTTCTTCTTGGAAGCGATGGGTGCATCACCTGTAGTGAAGGAAGATAAGCCTGGGGAATGTCATCCGAGGTATTGGGCGTCGATTGTGTCCAAAACGAATCTGCTTTTGGTGGTGGTTGATAGTAAAGATACGGATTATGGATACAACTGCAGTATGCCGCCGGAGACGAAGCCCATGGCCACTGAAGACTCCACGACCAGTCGCGAGCCGTGCCATAAGCTGGAACTTGGGCAGTTGAAACGGCGACGTCTTGAAGGATGCTTCACTTATCATGAAGGGGTGCGTATTTCTCTAAATATGCTTAAATTAATTCCGGTACTAAAATTCAGCGATTTTTCTGCATTGAGATGTCAGTTTCTTTGCCTTTCAAAAGGGAATAAAAATGTAACCTTTGTAACTATATTAACAATAGTTTGCTACGGAATAAAAGAGTTGGGGTATTAATTGAAAGTTTTCACTGCAGTAGGAGTTGGGTTACAAATGGCTTTTGCAATTCCTTATAATGTAGTACTTATTAGTGTGTTTATTCTAACTATATAAACATGTTATGCCAATAAGAAAGTTGTGTCATAATTCTTATACTAAAAAATATAATAAATCTAAAATGTTATATCTTATTTCGCAGGAAAGAAACATAACCGCGTGTGGTAAGGGCAGCCTCGCGCACGCAGATATTACCCTGTTCATCACAACCTCACTCATCACGGCTGCAGCAGCCTGGCTCATCTCATGATGACCAGTCGCACACGTCCAACACATTTGTACCTTTGTTACTTTCTCAGTAAAAATTGTTGCACCCTATACTGTTTCTCATTTTAAAACCTGTAAAAAATATTTGTTTTCTGACTTATAAAAATAATTTTTTATATGCGTTATATGGGGCAATAAAAGACATACATGTTTGAAAAGTGTTTTAAAAAATTATCATCTTCTAAGCATTATCTACATACATTATTTTCATATTTTTATTAGAAATATTTAAAAAATAACTTAAAGAGTATTTGCTGTTATAAATGTCAAATTGAGTTAAGAGTTTATTATGGTAAGTATAACAAACAGAACTCAACCACCACAAATATTTATCTAAACATACAGCTTTAAAAACTTTAATTCTATGAAAAGATGCATGTCATACAAAAACGTGACCGGTATAATAATGACACCCTGACCTACTCATATCGTAGACAAATCGATGCGTTGCAGGTAAGTGAGTGAATGAGCCACAAGTTATATCTGCGATGTGCCCATACAAACAATATTAGGTCAGCCGGCAGTTTTGCCGCGCAAGGGGAGCAGCGCGCATGCCCCGACCACCTCACGCTTGCGCCTGCCAGTTATCCTACGAATTTTATCAGTGGCCACCGAATGGAAATTCCAAAATCAAATATAATACATAATTTAACTTAAATCTCGTCATGTTAGTGAACAAGTATCAAAATTAGTAAATCGACGTTAGGGGCCAAATTGAATTAAGTGATTCTGATGTGCAAGCTTGTCGGAAACTCCATATTATTGCTGCTTCTCCTCTCGTTAGACTCGAGGGATTGCATAGCCAGTCCTCATTATGATGGAAAAATCCTTCTCAATTCGTAAGTATTTATGTAAATCAATTTTACCTGTGGAATCAATAAATACGAAGTTGTAATATGCACTTACAATTTCTCTCCATGACAGATAGAAATTGATTGGTTGATAATATATGAGTTCTGATTGGATGACTACCGTATGGACACTTGAAGTCATTGATATCAAATAAGCATTTACATTTTGGTTATAAAAGTTTAAAAGATGTAAGCTGTGAAAGTCTTAAGAGGCGACTTTGATAAAAAGTTTAAACTAAATAAAGCCAATTGAAAAACAAATAAATTTTTGGCATGGTTCTGGTTCCACCTTTAGGTTGCCAAGTGAGACGAACAGTCTTTCTTTGCCTAAACCATTTATCAAAAAAGTTAGGGGTCGCGTGATTTCCGGCACCAATAAAAAAATTAATAGGACCACTCCATGTCGTTCCCATGGATGTAGTAAAAGGCGACTAAGGAGTAGGCTTATAAACTTGGTATTCCTCTTTTAGGCGATGGGCTAGCAATTTGTAACTATTTGCATCTCAATTCTATCATTAAGCCAAACAGCTGAACGTGGCCTATCAGTCTTTTCAAGACCTTACCTTTGTCTATCCCGCAAGAGATATAGACGTGATTATATTACATACATAATAATAATGTACATACTTATAATCACGTCTATATCCCTTGCGGGAAGCATGTAAAAACAATTTCCATATCATGAATTTACCCTCAGTGATTGTGACAATTTTCCAAAAATAGGTGGTGTTATTAGAATTACCTACATGGCCTTTCTTGCCAGATACAAATAGCCATGTATCATGTCTTATCCTATATGGGGAAAATAGAATTAATTGTGTCTTAAAGATTCCAAGTCCACTAGATGGTATAATAATGAAATTAAGATATAGATAGAATCCCAAGTTTATAAGACTTACTGGATCCAAAAGAATCGATATAGGTATGTTACATATAATTTACTTTGCTTACTTTGTTTTGCAATGTGTGTTTTATTTACTAGCGTGCAGGCATGGGCGGTCAAACTCGGCACAGAGTTGTATCACTTTGGCGAATTTATCACCAGGAAGAAAGAAGTACAGGACGTAAGTTAACTTAAAAAATAACTAATTTAAAAGTTAAATTAATTTTATAGAATTCTTAAACTCCACGTCTATTTTAGAGTTTCAAATCAGCTCAGATAGAATCAAGAGATGGTGAAAAGTTAGTTCAGAGTATGTCAGATGATATTCGCGCCATGATGGAGCTCAAAATTAGTGCTGTTAAGAGAATAGTGGAAGCAGCTGAAAATATGGCTTTTGACAAACAAAACGAGCCGGTACCTGAAGACTTTCAATTTTATAATAGTAAAGAAATGGAGGAACCCATTGACGAGATATCTATAAGTACAACGCCTGAAACAGAGTTTAGTATGGAGAATTGGATATCGCGACCGCCTACAAAAAATGCACATATGCAACAAAATCCTCATTTCTCAAATATTCCTGTTAACACTAATTTTAGCAGTGTTCATGTTCCTACCAACGTTTATGCTTGGGGTAAGATAAAGTTTTCTTGAAAATCGTATGCGCCTTTTTCTATTACTTGTATAGAAATAGTAAAACAACAATTTAATGCACGTTACTTAAAATAGAGCAATATTGATCAATTTCAATCTCGTAAAATGAAGAAATATAATAAACATTATAAAAATTGCAGCACCAGAAGTTATTAAAGGAATACATTGGTCGGAAGGCTTAGACACGCATTTCATCAACAACTACCAAAGTGATCCGACCCTTTCATGGCAATATTTTGGCAGTTCCACTGGATTCATGAGGCATTATCCAGGTATTCATTTTTTACCTTTTCTTAGTACCTAAGTATATTCATTTAATTTCGTGTGAATGCACTACCTTATTTGATACTGATAAAATTTACATTACATAGTGTTACCGATATAGTCAACACGCAAAGCACGTAAGAAATACCATTACAGAAAGCTATACGTACATGAAAATGAAGATACATTTTTAATTCTTATTGTAGCAATGAAATGGAAAGCTGATCCTGTAGATATTTATGACTGCCGAACGAGAGCTTGGTACATGGAAGCCGCTGCAAGTCCCAAAGACGTGGTGATTCTAGTAGACCGCAGTGGGTCGATGACGGGCCAAAGAAGAGATATAGCTAAGCATGTAGTTACAAATATATTGGACACCCTTGGAAATAATGACTTCGTTAATGTAATGACGTTCGCAGACACTGTTGAAGAAATTGTACCCTGTTTTGAAGATTCACTCGTGCAGGTATACTTTATACATATATTTTCTAACAGATTTAAACGGTTACATTAATGTGTTAGTGATTTCATGATGATTTCATTTTAAGAAATATTTTTTTATATATGGAATTCTTAGATGAAATAAAGCTTATAACGTTTAATAATATTTTAATTTTTTAGGCGACTTTAGGCAATCTACGAGAATTAAAACTAGCATTAGATAATTTTGAAACCATGGAGATAGCTAACTTTTCAGCAGCGTTAACAAGAGCTTTTGAACTTCTTGAAATATACAGAAATAATAGTGGAGGTGCTAATTGCAATCAGGTACAGGCATTCATTATCATCGATTAAGTTACTTAATTATAATTTTATCTAATATTCATAATATTACAACTATACCAACTTGTTGCATTTTAGGCTATAATGTTGGTCACAGATGGCGTCCCTTATAATTACAAGGAAATATTTGAGAAGTTCAACTGGAAGTACGACACCCCGGTGAGGGTGTTTACGTACCTGATAGGGCGAGAGGTAAAGGTAGTAACCACTCCAGGTATTACTGTGTGTTGTAGTCATTGTGCGACCTGCATAATGCCTTTCCTTACCTACCAGTACACCTCGAACGTGGTACTCTTCTTTATTCTATTTATTGTATGTCTATAACTTTAAAGCATGTTTGTCTTATGTGAATGTTCATATGTATCTATTACTTCCATTTTCATAACGCTTCCGCTTGTCTTGATAAGTTGTTATTCTTAGATTATTAAAACGTTTCAAACCAGTAGTGTTTTTAGTGTGTATGGTGCAAACGCTTTTGTCACTTATGATTTTTTAAGAAAGTAAGCGAATGAGTAATTTAAGAGTAATTAATGCAACAGTTATCCCCATAGTTAATTTTTTTTTTTAAACACAAAGCTGCCTTCGACATTTGTCACTTAGATTAAGACTTACACCGGCACCATCTCCTTCAAGAACTTGTAATGCATTTATTATAATATTTTTGAGATGGCTGTAGGTGGCTGATGTAAGAGAAGTGAAGTGGATGGCGTGTGCAAACCGAGGGTTCTACGTTCATCTGAGTACTCTAGCTGAGGTCCGGGAGCGGGTCCTGGAGCACGTCAACGTGTTAGCTCGACCTCTTGTGCTGCAGAGAGAAAAACACCCTGTTGTTTGGACACCCGTTTATGCTAATATCACGGTACGAAATTAATCCTAATAAAATTAATGGATATATGGAAACAAAGAAATGGATGAGTATTATAAAAATTATTTGAATCAACAGGATCCAAAAGTGGCGGACTACTTATGGGAACAACGAGAAAGAGCAGAGCAGAAGGAGAGATTTATGAGTCAGCGGAGAGACAAAGCACTTTTTAATTCTGAAAAGGAACAAGAAAGACGATGGAGAATTACCCAGGTAATGTCGAATGTTAATAATTTTAAACTTAGGTTTTTTTCACATATGCTGTATTTTTATTAACATTTTTACATTTGATATTTAGATGAAACAAGGTCAATATAGCGAATTGGGAAATTCGCAATATCAATTAATGACCTCTGTTTCAATGCCTGTATACGATCTTCGTCATAACGAGGTAAGAAAATTGTTTATTATAGTAATTTTATAGTTATTTTTTGATAGGTTTCCCCATGTTAGATCAAGCGTTTTGGAAAGTTTTTAATTTTTCTCTCTTAAACCGAAAATTACATTATGCCTTCTCAAAATGCTTGACTATATTAAAAATACTCTAAATGGGGTTATTTCCAAAATTCAAAATTATTAACCGTGCATGATCAAAAAAACTATTGTTGTCTATGTCGAGATTATGTTACAGATTGGTTCCATTATCTTCTAATTGGACGTGAGCCCGTTCTATCTCCTTATATTCTTTTATTATTTTTGAGCCTTTTCTATTATCTCTTGCTTCTTACTTGATGAATACCTTTAATAATACTCAGTTTTGTTTGATGGTTTCCCCTCAGAACATCACAGAGAATGTACTGATAAATGAAGCTTACTGGGTATCGGTTACAAAAGAGGTACTACACTTAGAAAGTTTTGATGATTTAATGTAAAGTTTTTGCAAGATACGAAAGAGTTTTATGATTTAGTTTTTGGATTTCAGTAACGGTAAAGTGTTATTTGGCCCCGTTAGCGATGCATCTGTCCGCGATAGATGTCGGCTGCGCCCGCGGCGGCGCGGTCCTCACTCTGCCGATTGATCAATGTGTTGTTCAACCCTTATGGCTTACAGTAGATAGTAGTTTTCTACTAGATTGTAGGCGTAGACCATTAGGGTGTTATGATCAACTTTTCTATCAATTATCAAGTTAATTTTTCTATGCAAGAGTTATTCCACTACACACACTTTCTAATGAAGTTAAAGTATTTTGCCTGAATTTAGCGATGTCTTCGTAGAGACATTTTTAAAGATTGACATGTTACGAAGAGTAAATGTAAATATTTTGATCGTTCAGCCCGCATTTTGACACGTATGGGGCTTTTGTTACTTGAGCATCATCTATCGATTAAAGTTAATATCTTTAAGAATGAATAAACTTTTGATATACTAAATATTTTAGTGTACAGAAGGTTCTCCTTGAGAGAGACATTTTGATTTCTAGCGGAATTTATTACAATGCATTTATCTATATTATTACGTTTTATTGCATTCGTACGTCCACAACCAATCGCAGTCCGTAGAGGAGAACGGCCAGAAGGAGGTAGGCCAAAGATCTTATAGAATTACAACCGTGATGACGAACGGCTGGCGACGGATGAAAGATTGAGTCCTTTATTATCAGATGTCAACATGTTTCTACTAATTTGGCTGTAACTATAAGTAAGCACAAATAAAAACATAATCGGCTTGATGAGAAAATTGTTTTTTTTTTTCTCAAAATTATTAGCATTCTTCAAAATTTTGATATTTAAAATAACGTTGTGAACATCTTTCATTATTGTAATACTTTAACTCAATGTCAACAGATTATATGAAGGATCCCTTGCAATGGTTATTGAGGCCTATCTACAGAGAACCGGTAGTGGGTTTCTAGAATAAAGAGTAGTATTATAATTTAATATCATTAAATTGTGTAATATTTGAGTAGTTTTGCTAGAACCTGTAATAATGGATATCATAAACTAGAATCCTTATAATTTTAAAGTTCTATATGACATATAGAATTTCGCCTAACGGGGCGTAGATGCTAAAAGAGAAGTAAACTTTGCTAGAACTAAGCAAGACTTTACATAAAAAATAGTAGTTTATAATGATGGCCGTTACAGCAGCCATGAACGAGTAGTTAGATTAATTGTTGAATAATAACATAAGCCATGTTTTTCTGTCATGATGATTTTTGATATACATATTTTTAGTTTAGCATTACTAATAACTTTGTAGTTATAGAACATTTTTTAGATTCATATATTTTAAAACAATACATGCAGCTATATAATTTATGAAAATTTTGTATTGAATAACAATTTTTATGTAAATAGTTATTTTTGGATAATAAATTTGAGTATAAATTACAGATGCGTATAGCTCGATTACTAGGCGTTGCGGGAACTGATGTACCGCTGTCAGAAATCCAGGCTCTTATGACTCCGTACAAGGTAAAGTTATTTTTAATATTTTACATTAATGGAACATTTTGCAGATGATCGATTATGTTAAAGACATGTTTATGTTTATTAGATTGGAGTCAACGGATATGCCTTCATCGTCACAAATAATGGATACATCTTAATTCATCCAGATCTTAGACCTGTGGTAAGTTATAAATTTTGAATTGTTATTTGTTATAATAATTTGTTCTTTTCTTTTGTACACGAAAAAAACACATTAATATTAGAATGAATTAGTCTAAACATATATAGGTCGTTCAAATGTTAAGTATTAACGTGGCGTCTTTTTCAGTTCCAACAAATTCTTAAACCAAGTTACAATAGCGTGGACATGGTTGAAGTGGAGTTGTTTGATGATGATAGATCTCCCAGAAACTTCAGCAAGGAGTTGACTGCGGTAATAATTTAAGTCGTAGCTACTTAAACATTCATTACATACATGTTTCCTTCAAAGAAAATAAATATGAACATATATTTTTCTGTTTTAGCTTCGAAAGGAAATAATCGATCAAAAAACTGGAAACAAAATGATGAATATTAAATATCACATGGATGATTTTGTAAGTGTGAACCGTTTCAGTATATTTTCTTTATAGAATTATCCTTTTGCATAGGTCTTTTATAACTCCTTTTCCTCCATCAGAAACGAGTATCCCGGGCCAAAAAGCATTACTACTGGACGGGGATCAGCGACTCTCCTTTCACTCTTGTGGTGGCCATACCAGAGAATTATGGGAGACACAGAATAACACCGCCACCCACAGACGACATACATAGGCTCTCCTTAACATCTAAGAACATATCCGCACGCCAATACTTGTCCGACAAGTGGAGCGTCCACCCTGATTGGTAAGTCATAAATCCTTATGTGAGTGGGTGTTCAGATGATAAACGCAAATTAATAAGGAAATTCTCCCCAAGAATAATCTGATAGAATCACACCTTAAAGAATAGAAGGTGTACGGTATATTACCATTAACGTCTTGATGTTGCATATTTATGCAAATTAAATTTCTTAAGAAAACTAAGGGTACCTTATTGAAATTTCAGGTTATACTGCCGTCATTACGAGCACACATTCTCATCTCCCGAGGAAGAGCTGCTTTACTTCCTGGAGCGAGTGGCCAAGCCTGGCTGGCGGTGGCCGGCCAAACCCAAACCGCCAGAACATCACAAGAATAAGGGTCATGAAAGACATAACAATGGTAAGTCTTGTATGTGATAAAATGATATAAAAATTCAGTGAAATTAGTAATTGGAACTCAAACTTTAGTAAAAAGTTGGTTTGAAACGGTCAGATTTATAAAAACCTATTTAAAAGTACATGTGGATATTGTTGAAGCCGAATTGGCAACCTAAACCTTATTATATTTACAGGAACCCCAGAAACAAAGGAACGGAATAAGGTTTCAAACAACACGCCCAGGAATGAATATTATTGTAAGTGAATAAAATACTTGCCAGCAGTTTACACAACATACATAAGTTCACAAATATGAACATAAAAATGGATGGAATACCTAAAGTCGGTCCACATATACATCCCATTTTTTATTTCATCAATTTTTTTCTTTTTAAAATACAATATTGTTTATTTCTCTTACAAATATTTATGTAGCCTTATTGGTCAATAAATCCAATTTGTAGTAACTTTTAAATCTGAGCCCTGCTCAATCTATTTCTTTATTCAAAAAAACAGCGAAGTATGGATTAGGTTTATTATTTTAAAGTTGTTGGAATTTGCAAAATTTCAGGCGACCATGGACTGATGCAGGCCTTGGTGTATGACGCTCGAAACACAGCGTGGTTTAACAAGAGCATATCAGAGTCGGCTTCGGATGAAAAGGCGTAAGTAAATTTAATATTACTAATATATTTTAAGGAGGATTTTGATTTTTTTTTTTAAATATTGGTAAAGACATCTCACTATTTTGAAACAGAACAGAAACATTAAGACAGTGAAATTTTAGCGGCAAATGTTAAAGGAATTAGACAGATTAGAATTAAGATAGACCAAATACCTGCGTTGCTGATGATACTTCAAGATTTTTGAGTGTATTTACTGATGCTAATCATAGGTAGGTTCTAGAGTTCTATTTTCGACCAAACATCTTTAAATATTTGAAAGAGATAAACTAATTCTATTAAGTTTTTGTTATATTTTATTTATAAAAGTTCATTAGAATACTGAATTGAGCACTTTACTTATATTGCACATTCGTTTTATCTCAATTTTGGCCTGGATAGCCCATTGACAAAAGTGATTGGATTACTGCCGAGGTAAAGTACTAAGTACATCAATGGATAAATTTCTAATTTGCATGATTTTACGTCATAAACAATGGTACGTTTTTTGTATGATGGTAAGTAAGTATTTAAAAGTCATGGATCTCTGAAAATGATATTCAAATATTTAAAAATATTAATGATTATTGTATCAATATGTGAAATACAGAAAAGGCAAGGAGGTACCTTCCGTACGAGTATGTCTGTCTCTTAATTTTTAGATCAAACCATTCTTTGATTCACATTCGATTGACTAAAAATTATACATGATTATGAATTTGCTGTAATTTATTGTGGTGCAATAAAGAGTTATTGTATTGTATCGTATATTCTAAGGTTAGCGCGTATTCATTGTTATTGAACAAAAAATAAATTATTGTAAAAACGTACAGTTACCTAATGATTTTAAAGTTTAGTTAGTTTGGTTAGTACCTAAGTTAATATGAATGCAAACAAGGAGTCAGGTATGTATAATAAACAAAGTTCGACCCAAATGATTTAGGAGGGTAGGTTGAATAACACTCCATTATAGCGTTCAGGAGATGGCGTAAGTATCTAAGTAATATAAAGACCCCTATGTTCAAGAAAGAAAAAAGTATTATTTATTAAAACATCACAGAATTCATACAAATATAAACAAGTACCTAACTACCTACTTAATGATATTTGAATGTCTTAGTAGGTCCTGGCTTATTATCTATTCATCTACATATATAACTTATCAGCTTCAGTACCTACTATTTTCACTATAGCTATAAGTCTTGTAAAAACTATGAATTTTGATGATTAACTCCAAAAATTCATACTAAGTCATTTTAGTTACAAATAGGAACACGGCATACATGAATGAACTCTGAAACTATAGAATGGTTTCCAAAAACATTAACCGCTAAAAAAACTACACGAACCAGAATAGGCAACATAAGTAACAAATATTATTGTCGCAGGGTGGAGTTCATCCAGCGATTCGGTTACATCGTAGCGTTCCTCGCGACTCACAGCGGTCTCACTCGCTGGCAGACGCACCCGCCAAAAGAACATGCCGATAACGACAGGTAAATAATGAGGATCATTAAAAGTATAAATTACGTATTTCTATTTAATCAGGCTAAAAAATAGTCTCAGTCATAAATTTATATAATAAACATATCAAAAGGATCCAAATCAATATAAGTTTAGCTTGATCAATATCATGTCATCTTCCCCGCCCGACTTTATTACCGGCTGCATCCTCACCACTATGGAGAGGAGCCTGAAGTATGCCCTTGACCCTGGATTGGGTGAGTCACATCTGACCTCCGCAACCTTTGCAGGGGAACCTAACTCGTTCAATGTAATGTACATATATGGCATCAATATCTTTTAATTTTTTTACCTCAAGTTGGTAATAAAATAGGATTTATCTCAATTTACTCCCCTGCTAAACTTTATCAAATGTGTGTTTCAAAACATTTCTACTAATATATTATTAATGCATTTCTTGTTCCGTAACTGAAACTTTTCAAATCCAGACAAGAATTCGGCAAGCAATGGCCACGTGCCATCGACGAAGTATGGTACCGTCGCGCCGTCGAGCAGCACTACATCGACCCCCTGAGCTACGTGTATAGTGTTGATCTCAACACCGCCAAGTTCCCGCTCAATGTGAGCGCGGCCATGGTGACCGGGGCCCACGCCGTGTTCCATAGCGACGGGCACAGGAAGGCCCCCGCCGCAGTCGTAGGGTTTCAGTTCAAGCACGAGCGGCTTAGCGAGTGGTTCGAGAACATTACGTCATCTGTAAGTATTTGCGTGCCAAGCATTAGACTTTTAGAGAAGGTCGCTCTGACCTAAGTTTTTAGCAGAGCGAGTACGTCTTTAGTAAGTATTTGAGTAAGAATTTAAACATTTGGACCAGTAATTAGTAGGAGGTAATTGATTTATCAGTTAGAGTTAGAGAGAGAGTTATTTCTCAGAGTTTACTTATATTTTGAACATACAAAATATGTACTCTTGGAAAAATCTATGTATAAATATACTTAATTATAAATTTACGAAAATCATCTAGGCAAAAGATAATTTTCACTTTGGAAAATGACTATTACATAACATTCTCAAGTATATCTTTTTGAAAAAATTTCAGTGCGAACACAACAAAGAATGCGTGACTTGCCTATCCGAAAACTGGGATTGTTACTTGGTGGATAACAATGGCTGGGTGGTGGTCAGCGAGGACGCCAATCAGACAGGGCAGTTCTTCGGCAAAGTAAGTGTTTACTTTTTTGTTAAGTTTAAAATTCTAAAAATAATATTCTATGAATTATTAGGTTAAATAAAAAGTGACACGTTATAAATACCCCATTAACGTTGTCTTAATAAAACAACTCTGTAGTAATACTACAAATATGAAAACTGAAGAATCAGAATCACGTTATAGTCTCCCTCATCGTCTCACCGTTGACAATAAAGCGATTAAAATTTAAATAAACTTTAACTAAAACTTAAAAACTAGGTGGTTTTAACGTTTATATATTCCTTATACAGATACGACCAGATGTTATGGGGAGGCTGATAGAAGAAGACGTCTTCAAGGCGGTGCACCTAGTAGACTACCAAGCTGTGTGCTTTAGAGAAAAGAAAATCGCCAATCCCGCTAGCTCGTTATTGACGGTAACTTTACCTTGATTTATTAATATTATTGATTCATATAATTTTTAAGATTCTGTTTTAGGATTTTTTGGAGCCACGGCCCACAAAAGGCTTACCTAAGTAATTTTTGGTGCAAACAAATAGAATTAGGACACCATCTCTTCATATGGATGTCGGATTATGGATGGTGGCAAGTAATTATGTATCAAATAATTATTTATTTTTTATAGCCACTGGAAAACTTCCGTCTTGTGGTTGCTTGGGTCCTGACTACTTCGGTTTGGCTCTTTAACTCCATAACTTCAGGGCTGGCACAAGCTTCAAGTTACACTATGGACGACGGTTAGTAATTTCAAATCAGTTCTGTGTTAATTTTCTATATGACGGTATGAAAATTATAAAGATGGATGTTGATTTTATTGTTGGATAATATATAGCAAAACAAAGTATTGCCAATATTATAAACTTTTATTAGGATAAAGTTTCGGAACATGAACATTTTGTGTTTTTATCCTAAATGCTATCGCGGTATGGTACCTTTTTATCATTATTAAAAACATTCATGAAATTGTCTAGATTTCTGTAAATAATTAAAGTAAATTAGATAAAAAATGAAAAGAAAAAGATGGAAATGATTTAAATCCGCGATCAATAGTTGTCGAGTTCGTGTTTCTTAATCTAATAATCTAAGTATATATTTGTAGTTACATATATATATATGTTCAGTTCATGTTGTAATGCAATAAACAACAGTATTGATGTTGCGGTTTTGGCGCGTTGTCGGCATGATCTGTGGCATGACAACGAGCACTTAGGTGGATATGAATCTGTGTACTATCTTATTGTATGCGATCATCTGAGCCAAAGAGCCTGCCTATTTTATGCATGAAGCCGAAGAATTATAAAAGGCTTAATATCAAAAACATACCTATTACACATTACTACAACTTGAAATTAACAGATCTTAGCTCAAACAAGCGATTGAAAATATCAGTCTATTGTAGAGGATTGGTCTACATAATATTAAGAACATTGCACTTCAAAATGGGTGCATGCGACAACCCTACACAAAGCAAACTTAACACAACAGAACTTAGATTTATCACTTCTAGTTGAACCTAAATTCCGTATGGAGTCAACAATTGGATGTAGTTAATTGTTCTCTAGTAATGACTCCATCTTGTTTTCAGAGTATGTTACACCCACTGGTGAGTTTTAGATTCAGCACAGTAGTGTCTGTGACACTTCCGATTTTGATATGTTTATATTTCTTATACACTTATTAAAAAAATCCGTATTTATTTGCATGTTAGTGGTGTTTACATAGCATAAATGGCTTATATCAGTCCATGTTTGTAGGAATATTTCGTTGATGTTTCTATCATTTAAGACTCGCTACGCCTTGAGGATAAAGCATTTATGGTATTAATTAATTTGTTTCCCAAAAAAATTAAATATACTTTCGTTTGCTGTTGAAAAATATCCTTCTGTTATTATCAGCAAATAGTTGTGTAAATGAAATGAAAGCGGTAAAATGAAACAAATTATTTTTATCATGGAATATGTTGCATACGTAATATGGATTTATTATCGAAGTTAAAAATTCCCTGTAATTTAATTTATATACGATTAGATAGTTGTAGAGGTTAGGGATGTTTTGTATTTTAAAATTTTTAAGTTAGTTTTTTTTTTATAACATATGTATAGCAAACCTTTGAATTATTGCATGAAGCGGTAATGGAAGCGATTAATTAATCCTTTGGACTTAGTTGGATTTATAGAAATGCCCTAAACTTTTCGTTCTGCGAATAATTACTGATTATTTTTCGCTGTGTAAATTATCCAGTAGTAGATTAAGATTTAACAGTTATTTGCATTGAGCATTCTTCATAGCATGTAATTTTTAAATTTTAACTGCATATAGTACGAATATATTAGTATAATATTTGCATGGAATATTAGATTTAATTACACAGCCTCTAATAAGTATTTGTATTTCCTCCTAACAGCTTATCAGAGCTACGAGAATGACGAAGAAAACGATGATAACTACATGTCAAAGCCTCCATCCCGGGCCACAGAGCGGGACTTCGAGAAATTAGTCCTGATCAACAGGACGCGACCAACTCCCTGTGACAGAGAAGTCTTCCTCTACCAGCTCGAGTACAGCAATTTGGACGAGAAATTGAATAAACCAGTAGCAGATTGCAACAGGCCTTTTTACGTGCAGTTGGTAAATTACACGAATATGCTGATGATATTGGTCGACGCGTTGTGTCCCAAAGAAGAGGTGCCGATCCTTTCTGTGGACGCCACGGAAGTCAACTACAATGAGTCACTGCCGTGTTTGAAACATATGCATCCGTTGTACAGGAAACAGCCAATGTCTTGTATCAGAAACCATACTGAGGTGAATTAATACTTTACTGTGAAATGATTATTCAAATTTTTATAATCCCAACATTGCCTGTCTTACCTACACTGATAATGTTTGAAAAATTAACAGCTAAAAATTATCTTTTTTGTGGGTTGGTCACATTGTATTTTGCCAGAACCACACAATGCATAGAACAACAGTTCTAAAACATAAATATTAAATAAGGGTTTTTATTGGCTACAGTCACAATTTCTTTTTGTTGAACTGATCATTCCAATTGGTTCAGTTTAAGTTGATTTGGAATTGGATTAGAAGCCCATGTTATTTCTATGAAATAAAGATAAAAAAAAGATAAAACTTTGTACTTTACAACAGTATTTTACGCCCTTGAAAAATTATGTGGCCTGTGTTGAAATTCTTTCTTTAATATATTTTTTTTATTTACAGGAGAGCAACATCGACATGTGCGGACGAGCCAGCTTGCCCACAACCCTGTTTTGGATCCCTTTGAGCATACTGAGTGTGCTGCGGTGTTTTTGAGCCGAGGCAAACGTTTAAGAAACAATTGCATGCAGTATTCGATGTTATTGTTTACGTTTGGATTTATACATTGGCGGCGTAAACAGTAATTTTATATTAATTTAAACTTATCTCTTTTCGCTTTCAATATACAAATCAAAACATGAAAATTACAGTCTGAAATTTAAGTAAAGCATCATACAAATGATCTTAAGGAAATTTTGTAATATTAATTTGGAATAGCGTTTATTACTGATCATTTTGTTTGTTGCTTTTCACAGACTCATTAAAATTTATCAAGTCCTAAGATTATAAATGTTGGTTTTTAATTTTTTTTGCTGATAGGATAATGTGTGCAATTGATTCACATTTCAATTCGAGTGAGACAAAAACAAGATTGATGACGTTCTTTGGAAATTATTAAAATCCAACGTATTAAAACTAGAGTTATAATAAAACTTAGCATGGTTTGAAAGAAAAGTGCTTACTTAAAATTACAAATAAACATCTTATCAAGTCTCAATTCTAAAGGTGTAAAGAGAACATATAATTAAAAAGTCAGGTTTAGCGTTTTTGATACAATGTGAGATTATTGAGCTCTTAAATAATAGCTTATAAAATAGGACGTAATAAAAGACGTTGAAAGTTGCATTGTATGGACAAAATGCTATGGTCAAAGGTCTCATTGTCTTGTCTATTCATGATAGATAGATAGATTTTGTCTGCATTGTATTCATAAAATAATTATAGTTTTATTTTTTTATTTACCTATAGAACAACTAGAACAGCATACATGTCATATCCACATATCACCGATGATTTTTTTGTTCGGCGTAGATAGTTTGTGAGAATAGTTAGTAAGTCTTTTCGCTCCAAGTTGCCACAAGTAGAGGCATATGTTCATATCAGGCAATGGATTAATTTAATAAAAATATTTTTTTCCTCATAGAGAAATTATAATTTAATATTTTAAATAAATAGTCGTCTATAAAATGTTATAATTATATTTAAAAAATATATTGTAAGGTACGTACAAATTGCGTATAAATATAAAAAAGTAGATTTAGTCACGGGTACTGATAGACATTTAATAAAAACAAATCACTTTTACATATAAAACTGTTTTGTGAAATACAAAGTGTGCATGGAAATTGTTTGAAGTATGACCCTTAAGAATGCAACCTGGGAATACATTCAAAGAAAAGTGATTGTAAAGCAAATTTTATTTATAAGTGCCCATTTTAAAATTTGTACTTAATTTGTACTGACCTCATATTGATATAGGTTAGTTAGGTATAGCTTTTGTAAACATATCTGCTTTTGGATTAAGTGGAGATTAAAATAAAATTCTACAAAGTTACCTTTATTTGTTTATGTCTGTTCATAAATTAATTAACTATTGTTAAATTTACTCCGTCCTAGTATTTTTTAAAGTGGTTTCACTGGGATGGACACTTTATACCAAAGCCCTGTGGCGAGACATTAATTTATACAAGTTATAATAAAGAAAGATTATGTTATATAAATATTGAAATTATGTGAGATTATTAAATGTTTCAGAATTTAGTGTTTCAAAATTATCGTTTATGTAAGTAGATGTGATCTGTTTATTCTTGATTGAAATGTGATTATTTACTTATTTGGTACAAATAAATACTAATTGTATATTTGAAATTGTTTTTAATTAAATAAAATGCTTTCGGATATTTATAATGGCGTGTACTTAAAATTATTTAAATACTAGAGGCCGCCCGCGACTTCGTCCGCATGGAAACCCTATCAATCCCGCGGGAACTCTGGGATAAAAAGTAGCCTATGTGTTATTCTGGGTCTTCAGCTACCTACATACCAAATTTCATGGATTACCATTTACGGTTACGGTTCAGTAGTTTTTGCGTGAAAGAGTAACAAACATCCATACATCCATACAAACTTTCGCCTTTATAATAGTAGTAGGATTTGTTTTGTCTAACAAGAGAGTTGTTGAATGTTTTCTTACATTACGGAAAAAATAAATATATACAAACAGTAAGAAACAAAGCACAATGGTATGACTCTAGGATTACAAGCTGTACAATCTAACACTAACTAAATTAACACTCACAAACTTTGAGTCGAGGATTGCAAGTAGACGGGAAGTAACATCATGTGTACTTGGTACAATCATCAGGACTCCAGACCTGTAAAATATAGAAAATATTAATTCTGTAACTGACTCAATATGTTGATAGATAGATAAACTCTTTAACTCAACATAGGAGTAAAACATACAAAACAGATAGAGATGGTACAAAGGCGGTTTTGACACTGATACAATCTAATCCAGAATCAACCTTTGGGGGGTAGGAAACTGAAAAGAAGATTGACGCTGATGCAGAGCATATTAAATAAATTCTTAAAACATAATACAAAAAGAATTTATACCTAGTGAATGAATGAATTATGAGGATGAAGTATTCTGATTAATTATTTATTAAACACACAAACGGTAGTAGAATTTAGTTGACACATTACAATTCAAGGCTTATTGAATGAAACATTCATATGATTTAAAATAAATGACCCGTCATTAAAAAACAGATAAACAGATAATATATTTGCTGATATCAAGTGGTTGTACTAATAGAGGATTACAGAGCCTTTGAATTACATAGCTCTAAATATAAAGCATAGCTATCTTGTTACCTAATTTACCCTTATTTCTTAATTATTTCCTGCATCTTTCTGGTATTTCTTGATGAATTCGTTGATCTCATCAACCACCAACTGATAGTGCTGTTGTCTGAGAAGGTTCTCTTGGAGTTGTTCCAGCTGCTCTCCCCCCTCCATGAAGGATTTGAGACTATGTAGGGTACCTCCACCCTCTCTGTGTTCTGTTATTCGGTCTTGAGGATAGTTGTAAGTCCTAATTTTCTCGTTACGGTTTCCAGAGCCAACCTGAAATTTGGGAATGTGTTAATAGCAATGTAGTTTCATGTATTTATACGCAGACTGTATTACTTGCAGTTGCATTTAACATTAAACTGCAGTTTTCAGATTCTCTTGCTTGTTCAAATATTCCAGACTATTGTTGTGCCGTGTTGTTTCTGGCACTTAGAATAGAACCACTTCATATATTTTCCATGGATGTCCTTAAAGGCGATTAAGGGATAGGCCAATAAACTTGGGATTTCTCTTGTAAGCGATGGGCTAGCAACCTGTCACTATTTGTATCTCAATTTTTTAATAAAGCTATTTAGCTGTACATGGACTTTCAGTCTTTTTAAGACTGTTTTTGTTGTTTTTCAGTAAGTACAAGTGAACAACACTAGCTTGTAGTTACTAAAAACTAGGAACTGTATTAAATATATTAAAAAAAAATTTCAGCATAGTAAATTACCTGGGCTTTTCTCTCACTATTTATTTTTGAAGATTGCTCTTCTATCTGTTTCTGCAGCAATATTGTTCTCAACTTCTGCATAGCAATTTCTCTGTTTTTAATTTGTGACCTGCCCTCTTGACATTCAACAATGGTACTAGTTGGAACATGAACAATCCGCACGGCACTATCTGTAGTGTTGACGTGCTGCCCACCGGCACCACTTGCTCTTTTAGTTTCTATGGTTATATCCTTTTCAGGAATACTTAGTTCTATATCTGTAGGCTGAGGAAGTACAGCTACTGAGACTGTACTTGTGTGGATTCTACCTCCTTTTTCTGTAGCTGGTATTCTTTGCACACGGTGAACTCCAGCCTCTATTCTCATCAATTGTGGCACACCATAACCTTCTATCAGCATGGATGCTTTCCTAACACCGCCAAGATCAGATTTCTCAATGGAAGCTATGTTGACCTCCCAACCTTTATATCCTGCATATGCCTCATAAAGTTCGAATAGTTCTCTTGCAAATAACATTGCTTCCTGACCGCCCGCACCTGCTGTCACCTCCAATAATACACCTCCTTCACTAAGAACTGGCTCTAATAATATCTGTTGCAATTCTCCATCAATTTCGTTGATACGACTCAAATAAATTTGAGCTTCTTCTTTTATCATTTTCTTCATTTCACTATCTTCGCTTTCGCGTTTGTTGAGTTCTTTCAGTGACTCTATACTGTCATATAATGCGATTCTTTGCTCCAGAACATTAACTATGGGTTTGATATCGAATAAACGTTTAGATTCTTCTGGCGTCCGTCGGGACTTTGTGTGAAGGTCTTCATGCTGCAGCATCAGATGTTTAAGGTAGCTCTGGACAGCTGGATCTGATAAATTAATAGTATTTTGAGAATAACATCTTCGAATTATTGATGGAATATTCCGAATATTGTTGATGGTATAAAATGGTCTGAGAAATGACATTTTCGATACAATGTACTCTGTGATCAACAATCAATAGCCACAGTTAAATAATATTTTTATGAATTGAAACAAAACTCAAGATCAAAATAAAACTAGGGTTATGTTTACATTCATGTCAGTCGTAAGACAGCATACTACTGACACTGACATTTGAGTAAAGTATTTTATTTTTATTTTCAAGGCAATAGTTACAGGAACATAGATTCTCAGAATAAAGGTTATCAAAGATATGTAAGGATACATAACAAAGATACATCCTTAGAATAGTTCTTAAATAGAATACTTTTGAATATTATTAAATACATTACTTATAAAACATAATACAAGTTTAAGCTATTCGACAATAGATGGCGCCACGTGTCCTAATCATAATATTCGTGTTTTTCTGTTACTGTTAAATTAATTAAAAATTCTTTGGGTTATGGAATGGATGGATGTATTGGAATATAGTGTTAAAAAATATACTTAAAATAAATTTATATCTCAATTTCATCATCAAGGCACACAGTGACTATCAGTATTTTCTAGACTGTCGGGTCTGTCTACCTCGCAAGAGATATTGACGTGATTATATGTATGTATGTACTTATGTATGGGTTAGAGATACCTAGGCGGGCCTTTACTTTGGATTTATTTCATGGCATACATAATAAACAGCTATATAAGTAGTACATACCTACGTTAGATAATTATGTCGTTTTAACTTTATCCCTAGATTTTCAAACTACCTAAGCAATATTCATTAAATTCTAGCTGTTGGCTGAATAAACGAGAAGAAACTACTTGGTTAAATATACGTAAGTACCTAAAACTGTTTATGGTAAGTACGTTCCTAGGTAGATACATAAGTACGTTAAAAAGAATTTATTTTAAAATATGTAAAGTTGAAACCGGACCCTTTGAAAATCTAGGCATCACATTAGCTCAACCGCAACAACTGTGCGTCTAAATTGAATCCCCTTCCGTGCCAATTGTTGCAGTTAGCGAAACGGCATTCCAAACATTTTCTTTAGAAGCGCGATTACCACATTGACCACAACTGTGGGCCTATTGATAGAATTATTAGGGTAGGTACCTTTGAGCGTTTCCTCTCGAGACCGCAAGGACGTCACTTTTATGCCACATTCTAGAGTATGGAGTTATTAGTGCTAATGACGGACGAATGGACGGACAGACGGACAGCCTATTGTGTCGCCGCGTGCCGCCTGCCACTAGACCACAGCGTTTCCTTTGCCATTTTGAAGTTAGACGAGTGCCGCAAAGAAAGGCAAGGAGCGATCAAGATCTTTGCACTAATGGGAGCACTCTTGATATTTCGCTTTTTGTTATGATGAGAAACGGGACAGCTATAGTTTTCGCGCCATAAAAATGGCGTCGCGCTTGCCATGCTACGGGAGCTGAGATCCACATGTCACAGTCATAGACTGGTCATCAAATTAACTTATAATTCAGTAGGTACATACCTATATGATTTTGAGTTTGAAACTTCTATTATAAATAGATACCTATTCAAAATAACTGTAGGTAGTTTTTATTAGATTAGGTATACCTACAGACTTATAAAAAAATTACAAAAAGTATATCACAGTTTTTTGCCGCTTGTTTGCCGCCAAGAAAATAAACAAATACAACAGAAAAGCTGTCAAAACGATTTGTCGCCCATTTCTGTCACTTAGGCCACGAGAATCCAAAACACAAGTTTTGACGCATTTCTTCCATTGACCGCAACCCTATTGTCCTATTTTGCCATTAATTAGCCATGAACTTGAAAATATTATGTCAGAGTTTTACGGTCTAATGCACCTTGCGAAAAACATGAAACATAATAAATGAAGTAATTCTTTTTAAACAAAGTTGGTCCTCTTTTACGAGTGAGTGTCATTATAAACTGTAATTGCACTGCGCATGCAGTGTACACTGTGGTGTATTATTATATATTACATACATACATACATATGGTCACGTCTATATCCCTTGCGGGGTAGACAGGGCCAATAGTCATGAAAAAACCGATAGGCCACGTTCACCTGTTTGGCCTAATTATAGAATTGAGATACAGATATTGACAAGTTGCTAGCCCGTAAAAGAAGAATCCCAAGTTTATAAGTCTATCCCATAGTGGCCTTTTACGACATCAATGGGAACGAGATGGCACTCCACTCTTTTTTATTGGTGATGGGAACCACACGGCATTAATTATTGTTCCCGCAGAAATTCCAAGAAATATTCCTCCCTTAGCACGCCCCTAGACTATATTATGGAACCTACATGCCAAATTTTAAATCGCGGCTTGGGTTGCGAGTTGATATTTTAGTCAATCAGCGACCTCTTTATATATTATTTTAATTATTAAGTACTAAGTACAATGTCCAGTCTTTCATGCTATTAGCTATCAACATTGAATTAAAATAGGTAGCAGTTAAAATATACCTAAGTAGGTACTTATATGTGTAAGTGCATCAATTATTTTGAACAGGTAGGTACAAAGTTAACTCTACAATTTTAATTTTTCGGCATTAACATAAAAATTAAATATTTTAAATAAGTGTGGCTTAAGAGTTTGATCACCTAAAATATTAAATTTGGACTACACCAAGGATATCTAGCTACAGAACCTTCAACATTAGGTACTTCGTACTAGCTGTTACTCGTGACCGTCTTTATCTCTATAAATTTTAACATTTATGTTATTTCAATGTATAAGTATTTATAACTGTAAAGTGAACTAAATACAAATTACAAACTGCAGATGTTGAAATAATAATGTCTTGTTATTATCTGATTTTCATTAAATAAGAAATTATGAGATAAGTTTAAAATCCCAATTTTATATCTTCATTATTTTATGTTCTAATACAATGCAATACAATGACAGGCTACTACAGATTCTACGCTTCATGGCGTCAACTCATTCATTACACTAATGAATAAACGAACACGCGAACCGAGTCATTCTCAATTAAATGTTGGTAAGGTGTGGGCTATCGACGACCGGCCATGTCGTCTGTAATTAAAACAATGTGACCATAAAGTAACAGTCATAGAGTTCAGTTGTTATAGAGCGTTTCAACCTTTTATGTTCATTGAGTAGATACCGTAGCATCTTTACTTAATTATAAATTAATCAGGGTTCAACCAGAATTTACTGGGTTTTAGTTTTTTTTAGTAAATTCTGCATTTCCTCTACCTCTTCCTCCTGGCTTTTAGTCCCGGTTGCATCCTCACCACCCTAGAGAGCAGCCCGGGTCATGCATTTAACCATAGATCCTGGATTGGGTGAGTCAGGTTTTTACATAAAGCGACTCCTATCTGACTTCCGAAACCTTTGCAGGTAGACCAAATCCATATTGGATCATGATTGTACAGTACAGATCCAGCTTCCTGAATGTGCAGGTTACCTCACGATGTTTTCCCTCACCGCAAAAGCATCGGTTAACATTCCAACCAATGTAGGTACCTACAGTACATAATTCTCGGAATTACTCATTGGTACACGGCTGAAGCGGGATTCGAACCTGTTTCTTTTCTGCCTATCTTACCTTACCGATGTGACCATCGACGCTCAATGCATTCTGCATTGCCACGATGTAGACAGGGTTCGGCAACTCTTATCAATAATTTGAGTATAAATTTAACGTACTTTTAAACTGACTTTTCATATGAACGTCCCCGATTTCATAAAAGTACGTGAACGTTGCAGTCAGTCTATTCAAGACTGTTGGCTGTGCATATTTTACCCCGCAAGGGATATAGACGTGATTATGTGTAAGTATGTAGTATGTTTCATTTGTATTTGTTTTCAGTTATCAAGCCCAATGCAATGCACACTATGAAACTGCTGGGAACTCATATACCATAATGTACTTAATTTGCGTAACTTTACGATTGATGCATGACTACTTACTCAAAACTTGGATTAGTACTTCCGTCCGTTCATTCATAATCTGTGCATTGTGCATCTTTAATTGCCTGATTCATTACAAATCAAGGTGATGCAAGTTGCAACTTCTAGTTAAGTAGGTACTAGCTTCACTAATTACTTAGTGCCTTCTTGGGTATCTTTGTCGTACTTAGGTATATCCGTCTTAATTTCTACATAGTAATGCGTTACGAAAATAAAAGTACTTACTTGCTTTTAATTTTGAAGATTTGAATAAAGGGTATAATGAACATACCTACATATAGTCACGTCGAGTTACACTTTGAAATTTATAGGTATATATTAGTGTAATAGGTATCTATTTCTTTAAAGATTTGTAATATTAGCATGACCCATTACTAATTATAAAATTTGTACCGAATCTACAGTGCAATCACGAATGTCAAATATTTCAAATGTAGTGGTCAAGCTAAGAGTGAAATGAAAAGTTGGTTCACTTTATTACCCAAGGGTTGGAGCCATTTACCCGACTGGAGCACTCCCGGCTACCCGCAAATATTGGTTCAATAATACCTATCCTATATACTTACACAAGGAAACTATTAGAACTTTTTAACTTATTTGTAGCAGTTGTGTTATTAATAATGATACTGCAATGACTTAATTTGTATGAAGACATGATTACTATTTAAGTATAAATAATACAGATTAAACTCGCACGTATCGTACTGGTAGGCATGCTCTTTTCGTATAAGTATTTTATCTTAATAAGTACACTCGCCATTGTGATTCACACAGTAAAAACCTATTTCGCATTCGGGTTATGATAGCAAGAAAGGCCGAGCGATACCTACGTCGGGTCAGGTTCGGTTAGGACAAAAAATACTTTTTTTTCTTATTCCTAACCTAACCCACGAACGGGTTTCAGGATGTTTTAGCTAGTAATAATTCAAAATTATAGACTTTAAATTCAAAAGTAAAAACTTGTTTATTTTTAATAATAGCATGTAAGTTTTATGGCATATAAAAGAGGTATTAAACGCGCACATAAAGTAGCACATTTAATATGTGTACTTATATCGCGGACGTTTCGAAACAATATAATTAACCGTATCTGTATTATTAATAAACTGTATCTATTATTTACCCATACATCGGTGTGGGCACTAGAAGTAAGTTCATTTATAAGAAGACCACTTTTTCCCAAGTTCTATGTTTGGGAGTGACGGCAATGCAGTACCGCCGCGCGCCGGGCGGGCGGCAAACGAGGGCGCGTCTACTACGCACACATTAGTCTTGGGCCATTTCCCTGCGAAGTGCTCAGTTTGCCTGTCCGCCGGCAGACCCACTTAGTGCCTCTTAAATAAATATCGCACGTTTGAGCAATATAACCGCTAACAACACTCCACACTTTACTTTGCCGCTGTAGGGAATTTATTGGTGCTATAAATCTGTTCAATTTACGTAGCACTCGATCCGCTCGCGTATTTGATGTGCCGTTATTTTGCACCAAGTTCTGAGAATGTATAACTTCTCACTTCACAAAGGAGTAATATAAGTTCAACATACATACACACGAATCAAGGAGTTTGCTTGAAAAGATTGATGAAGCAAAAAGTATGCAGTGAACGTGGCAAGTGAAAAGAAGTATCTAATCTTTGCAAATGACTTCTGGCCACATATTTTGATAATAGTTTATCCGCATTAGGTTTTGTCAAAACTAGATGTTATTTAATTAAAACATTTATCGCAGCTATTTTGCTCGTCTCCTACTGCATTCACGAGATGAGTTGGAGTGTCCAATACTTTTCTACTCCACTGAAAACGAATAACATTGTTAATTGTAGTTACCATTTGTTTATAATATTTGCTTATTTTATTTCTTTTATACTAAACGTTAGTTTACTTGAATAATTATCTACTTACTTATATCAGCTTAATCAAAAAAATCTGTTCTGATTTCTGTGAGCATCAATAACTTTAATCCGTGCTAGTCAAGAAAATCAGAATGATAATAAATAGATCCTTTACTTTTTAATCTTTACATGTAAAGTAAAGTTCTCGCGTGTCCGATAACATGTTGGGATAGCAGAGCCAGTAATGGCCCATTAGTCGACTCAAACAAACAGACAGATTGTTTTCTGTCGTGACTAGTGACTGACTTACAGCGAAACTGACTAAAAATTACGACGATTATGTAAAGTCCGTTTAGGCATTCTGTAAAGAAGAATATAATTTGTAGTCTGATGAGTATAAAATAAGAATTATTTATAATTCGGACTGCACGATTTTATACATCTGAGTTGTTAAATTAAGTTTTCTAAGCTAAAAACCACTTAGAGCCACTTCTCATATCTTATATATAGAAGCCTAAAAGAACAAAAGATTTTTAACACGATCTTTAAAAAGTTTTCAAAATGTGCCATAGAATTTGAATTACCAAGTGTAAAAAAAAGTTAACTCTTACAAATTCGGGCTGAGATGTATACTTACTTTTAAAACTTTTCAAATAAATACTTGTCTCGGAAAATTTATTAAGGCAATTAGTCGTCAAAATGCATAAACAACTTTTATTATTAAACGCAACATTTTTCACACGTCCAATAATAATCAAAAGCAAAATGAAAAAGAAAGCTACAATACTCGATTTTAAATTCATCAATCTTATCCTTATATTGAAGGAAGGCTCACATTACAAATGTATACAAGTATGTATCACAAAATTTGTCTTCCCTCAGCGGGAAGCAATATCATTTATTTATGGTTTACCAAAACATTTACCCTATTATTGTCATGTTGTTACGGCTGTATTAAAATGATATAAAATTTATGACGCTTGCAGATTTTTTGTCAAGCTATATGGTAGTATGTGTGATGGGGATAAGGTTGACATTAAAGTATGCGTAAGAATTCGGGGCTGGATGACAAATTTGGAATGGGGACGTCCCCTATCATTATGGAGTTACAACAAAATAAGCAGAATGCAGATGAATATCCATACATACATACATACATTTTATTCTAATTTAATAAGGCATAGACATTAAGTTGACTATTCACTACATAGTATAAAACAAAGTCGCTATTTTAGTCTGTTTGTCTGTATGCTTAAATCTTTAAAATTACGCAACGGATTTTGATGCGGTTTTTTGTAACAGGTAGAGTGATTCTAGAGGAAGGTTTTTATGTATAATTTTTTCCAAATTTTGCACCCGTGCGAAGCCGGGGCGGGTCGCTAGTATTATACTATGGTGAAAATGAAGGTGACTCAATAACTGTTCAGAATTTTTGTAAAATTTAATACAAAACCTCCTTACATGTCACTGGCCAGATAGAGAAATTGAATATGTTATGATTCATAATGGAACTTAATGAAAATAATTCAAAATTGTATTACGACGCAATAATTCACGAGTGCATGTTTATATTTAATATTAAATAAGAACAAATTTAATATCAAGTGTGGTTCCCGGCACCATTACAAAAGAATAGGACCACTCCATCTCTTTCCCACGGATGTCGTAAGAGCCGACTAAGGGATAGACTTGGGATTCCTCTTTAATGTAAATCCCTGCCAATCTAAGGTCTGCCGCGCCGATGGATGCATGGCTAGGGGCGAGCCTAGTCTCGAGCGTGCCACTTCCGCCATGGGGTTGGGCGACCCCCAGGTAATGGCTAGCCTTACCCTGGCATGCGGGGCTCTGCTGGGGCGGACAAAATTTTTCCCTAGCGTCTCGTGGGAATCGCATGGATGCAAATTTTTTGAAAGAGCACCTAGATGGCGGCGATGGTGTCCGCACCCCATCACGTCTCGTTCCCGGCGGGAGCGGTATGCGGTCTGCTGAAAGCCGCTTTGCGACGATGAATGTAAGAGGAGGAATGAAGGATAAGATTGAGGAAGTATGCCAGATGATGGATGAAAGACGTTTGGATGTGTTGTGCGTGAATGAAACGAAGCGGAAAGGATGCGACGCGACGCAGCACGGCCCTTACACGGCGTATTGGTCTGGAATTTCCAGTACCAGCCGAGGCTGTCAAGGGGTCGGTCTAATTCTTTCTGCACGAATGGCTGAGTGCGTGAATGAGTATGAGTGTGTCAGCCCTCGTCTTCTATGGATTAGGCTGAAAGTTGGAATCACTCGGATCTTCGTTCTAGGTGTTTATGCACCTTGGGATGTGGGTTCGAGGGGTACAACATCAGCAAAAAGCGAAAACGAGGAGTTCTGGAATAGTGTAAGAGAAGTATTGAAAGTTACCAAGCCAAATGAGAAGATTATTATGTTAGGTGATTTTAATGGATGGGTGGGTGTAAAGCGTGATGGATATGAAAAGGTGCTTGGTGCGTTTGGTGACGAAAAGGTGAATGATAATGGAAGAAGTGTATTAGAAATTTGTCTAGAGTGGGATCTTTTTGTGTCGAACTCAATGTTTCAACATAAAGAGATCCACACCTACACAAGAGTGGAAGGTATTTTAAAAAGTATGATAGACTTTGTGATTGTAGATGAAAGATTGAAGAACAAAGTGCTGGATACCCGTGCATATCGCGGTGCTGGCATTGACTCGGACCATTTACTGGTGATATCCCGGATAAGGGGTATCTTCAATCGCTGGCGGCACAGGGTAAGGGAGCAAACCAGCGCTTTGGAAAGAGTAAAAGTAGAAAATTTGCAAGATATGGATGTAGGTAAGAAGTATATTAATAGACTGAAGGATGAATTTGAAGATTTAGAGGAAATTAGCGATATTGAAGATGGATGGAAGGAATTTAAAGAAAGAATTGTGAAAGTAGCTGTTGAAGTGTGTGGTGTAAGTAGAAGAAGGAAAGGAAAAAATCACAAAAATGCGTGGATGAGTAAAGATGTGCAAGAACTTGTGCGATTAAAGAAGAAAGCATGGCTGGATTTGTTAGCAGCAAAAGCTAACTTAAGAATGCAAGAGGTTATAGATGAAGATGTGAATGAAGCACGTAAGGAATATAAGAAAATGAAAGATTTGGTTAAGAAAGCTGTGATTAGAAAGAAAGAAGAGTATAAAGAGGATTTTGATAAAAGGCTATCAGAAGACTTTCAGTCAAATCTGAAAATATTCTGGAAATCCGTAAGGTCAGCCCGAGGAAATACTATAACCAGAGAGCTGACTAGGATCAGATGCCAGGATGGTAGCGTTGTGAAAGGAGAAGAATGTGTACTAAAGATATGGAAGGACTATTTTGAAAGTTTATTTGAAAAAAAGGAAGGAAATAAGAAAGATTTCTGCTATAGCGAAGAAAAAGAGAATGAGATGGAAGGCGAAATTGAAATGTTCGAAATTGTGGAAGCACTTAAGAGTATGAAAGCGGGAAAGGCTGCTGGGTGTGATAGAGTGTCGGTCGAGATGCTTAAAGCAGGAAAAGGCGTAGTAGCTAGTCAGTTGTACTGCCTTTTCAATTTGTGTTGGAGAAGCGGCCGAGTACCAAAAGATTGGTGTAAGGCTGTTATCGTGCCACTTTACAAAGGAAAAGGGTCACAGCTGGACTGCAAAAATTATCGTGGTATAAGCCTGCTTAGCGTCGTCGGCAAATTGTATGCTAAGGTATTGATTAATAGAGTCAGGAATGAAACTGATGACAAAATATGGGATGCTCAAGCGGGATTTCGAAAGGGAATGGGATGTACTGATCAGGTCTTTTCCTTGCGGTGCATAGCCGAAAAGTTTTTGGCCAAGAGTCAAAAAGTCTATTGCACATTCGTAGATCTGGAAAAGGCCTATGACAGAGTTGAGAGGAATGAATTGTGGTCAGCACTTTCTATGCATGGGGTGAGCAGTCTCTTAATACGAGCACTGAAATCCTTATATGAGGATTCGAGTGCTTGTGTCAGGATAAACGGAGCGCACACTGAGTGGTTTAAGATTGAGAAAGGCGTTAGGCAAGGATGTGTTGCGTCACCGTGGCTGTTCAACCTATTTATGGATAGCTGTTTGACAGATTTGAAAGAGTCTAAAAGTGGATTAAGGATGAATGAGTTACTCGTCAAATGTCTGCTCTATGCCGACGATCAGGTTATACTGGCGTCATCAGCGGAGGAGTTACAGGAGATAGTAAACTGTATGCATGAAGCTTTAAAAGAGAAAGGAATGAAAGTGAACGTAAGTAAAACTAAAACACTGGTTTTTGAAATGGAGAAAGAAATGACAGCATGTAATATTTTGATTGGAGGAGAAAAAGTGGAGCAAGTGAAAGAGTTTGTATATCTAGGATCAAAGTTTACATCAGATGGCAAGTATGATAGTGATATTGAAAGGAGAGTGAACGCGGGGAACATGGTGAATGGAGCTTTGCATGCCTTTATGAGCAGTCAGAAACTATCCAAAAAGGCTCGACTGGCTGTGCACAGGGGCGTGTTGGTCCCGACATTAATGTATGGGAGTGAAAGTTGGGTATGGCAAAAGAAGCATGAAAGCAGAATAAATGCAGTGGAAATGAGAGCGTTAAGGAGTATGATGGGTGTGAAATTGAGTGACAGGATAAGGAACAGCGTGATAAGGGAATGTTGTGATGTGAAAGAAGATGTAGTTACAGGAATAGAAAAGGGTATGTTAAGATGGTTCGGTCATGTGGAGAGGATGAATGAAAGCAGGTTGACTAAGCAGATATACAAGGAGAGTGTGGAGGGAAAGGTCGGAGTGGGAAGACCTAGACGAACGTATCTTGATCAAATTAAGGACGTCCTGGTAAAGGGTCAGGTCAAAAGTACCCGAAACCGCCGAGCTTGTATGAAGAGAGTTATGAATGTGGACGAAGCGAAAGAAGTATGCAGAGATCGTGGCAAGTGGAAAGAGGTAGTCTCTGCCTACCCCTCCGGGAAAGAGGCGTGATTGTATGTATGTATGTATGTATGTTAATATCAAAATCTAGGAATAAACTTGGTTGTAAAAGTAAAACATCGTCACTATAAGTAGGTTAGTTAAATATATTACAGGACAAGAGTCGGCGATATCTTTGTATAGTAAATTGTTTTTCGATACCCAGCATGTCATAGAGAAAAACGGACCTATATTTTTTTAACTTTTTACCGCGTCACATCTGTTACGTCTTTCATTTATGTTATAAAGATAATGTCGGCGAGTTGCGTCGCTGTTGAGTAAGCATATTGTCGTTTGGCTTCGGGGGACCCCAACAAAGGCGAAGGGGTTCAACAATGAAGGAACGTGGCTAATTGATTGTGATTTGGTGTCGTACAACATTTTAAACGGAATTAATTTAATTTGGGTGTTATTGTCAATGCTAACTTTTGGGAAGGGAAGCCTTTTAAAATGATTTTTGTGCCTATTTTGTGATCGTGTTTAAAAAAAAATGTAGCATAATATTTAAATGATTATAGTGTAAAATTAACGTTTCTATTGTTATTGGACATAAAAATGATTATGAGCTGAAATCGTAAATAGTTAAAACTACTTATTTATTACTGGAAAGTAAATTTATTTTCATTTCTCTATAATCTGTGCATGTTTCCAGTTGAGTGTTGTTTCCTTCGATCAACTATAAACAACGTTGTTTCCATATATTGGGCTCGATTCGCATTTTCATTTGTTTCAAAGTTTTATCTACTCGTCGACAGATGGCGGTAAGATAATCGAATTTATAGTAACATTATAAGTTTATCTACTATTATATAAGTATATTATTATTAGGTACCTTTATACCACTTACATGTTTGATCGAGGCAGCAGTCTTTGAAAGGCTTACTGATAGAACTGAGACCTTTAATATGGATTCTAAATTTATTAGCTCTTCCTTCAATTGATTTTTACCTTCACTTTCCATATAGACTTATATGAAAATTGAAAAAACTGGCACACACTTGGTATGTATCCTACTCTACCAGGCAAGCAGAGACGTTTTCTCAAGTATTTACTACGTATCAATACATACATACATACCTATTATCACGTCTATATCCTTTGCGGGGTGGACAGAGCCCACAATCTCGAGAAATTGGCCACGTTCAGCTGTTTGACGTATTAATAATTAATGATTATAGTGATTATATTTAAGATAATTTAACATTCTGGAATTAGATGGCCACAATGAAATCATAATAGGTTGATTTACAACAAAATATGTTAATAACAAATAATAGGGCAAAAAAGTATCTAAAAAGGCTATTACTGTCGAGAGCTAAATGAGAATGGTTGGCCGCAACTAATCAAACAAATTTTCATAACTCATCCATCATGTCAAAGTACGCGTTAATCTGAAGAAGCTCATTAGAGTTGGTTAGATGCTTGATGTGAGGATTAGCAGTTAGGGGGTATGTTCCCAATTGAACTTTTTTGGGTGCAATCCAACACCACACAAAGGACTGCTATACCTCACCTGAATACCTACTTAATATATAGGTATTAAGTATTCAGATGAGGAATAATTAATTAATTTTGTTATACTCACTAATATGTTATGAAGGTCTGGTAATACTTCGTCGAGCTTGAATTAAGAAAAAAAGGAATGCTTTTTTAAATTTGGTCACATACAAATGTTTTGTATGTGACCTAATTTATAACATATTTTGTGTTATTACATTATATATTTATAACATAACATCCACTTTTTTCATTTCATTGATTTCTGGAAACTGAAGTGTACTTAAACTATTTTCACCGATAACTTGTGCATTTCTTTACAAAAAGTTAATAAAGGATCTATAAAACAGAGCTAACGGCAATAAACTATATAGGTAAGACGGCAATCAAAAGCAACGTTCCATTTTTCATCATAACGCTTCTTTGGCCAGTTATTAAAACAATATATTCAATCGTGAAAATAAATAAAAAAGTCTGTAAATTGTGGCTTTTCATACGTTCTTTCTCGCTCTGATGTTCTTGTCTCGTTCTGGTTGCGCCACATCGTCTGCCTGAGTCCGACCGTGATTTTTCATGTAACGTAAGTGCTTACCTTTATAACGTGTTTTGCTTTTAACAAAATACTTAAGCATAATAACTTTAACAAGTACAGATTTCAAATTAAAACATAGATACGCAAGTACTTTATATTTAGACCTATGCTGCCTATATGCAACCCTTGCGGGTAAAGCCGCGGACAGCAGCTATCATAAATACAGCGACCCTCGTAACGCACTCGCAGGGCTCACTCGTACATTGTTTACGACGCCGGCACACCAGGCGTTTAAGTGAAATAAATAAATCACGAACCACTAGCGGCTCGCCGGACACAGAACTGTGTAATTTTTAAAGGTATCCCTCCAAAGAGGCTGATATACAGCAGCCCGTGAGCGCAATTTAAGTAGGGTTGCATGATCATGACGCCTCGTCGACGGAAAAGATAGCTTTTCTATAAATAACTACTTTTTAGATAACTTTTAGGACAGATTGATTTATTGAAGGAAATAAGCCTTAGGTACTAAACACCCGATTGGTACATGAAATTAGTTTATACTTAAGCGTTATTTATTTTATTAATTCAAAAATAAAACCAATTATTATTGAATTGAGTAGTTACTATTGTATCAATTAAAAATGCCCCATAATTTATGACAGCTTGACGAAATTATTTTCTCAATAAAAATCAGACGCAAAAATCATTACAATACCGACCACGGCTCGTTCAACCTCTAGACTTACATTCCAATTTGATAAAGTATGGTGGTAATGTGGATAATTCATGCGTCGAAGTGTGATTTTTCACATTTTCTCCTGAGATGCTAACGTGACCCGGAGCTCCATTTATGATCGGTGCACCGAAATGGCCGACAAATGGCGGCCAAATGAGAGGCTTCGCCCGCCGATTCCGGCCGCTGCTCCATTCAACTGGCCGCTTTTTAAAAACACATTCTCAAAAATTTATGGAAGCACGTTGTACAATGATCATTTCGTTGGTGAGTTTTAAGATTTTATCTGATGTAGAGTGGCAATGGAATAGGTGTGTGAGAAGTTGTCGGAGTAGATTTCGTGGTGCACGTGGCCCGAGGCACATTTGATTATAGGTTGTGAGAGGGCTAATCGCGCTCGACGGCCGAACACCTCGAGATCAAACACGAGGCGCGCCGCCAGATATTTTTGTTTCTATTAAACAACACCCGACGTAATAATGTTTAACAATCGTGCAGCGATAATTCGGACAGGGAAAGATATAGACAGTTAAATTTATATTTTTAGTTTAAATTTATAAACAATAAAATATTAGTTTTACTATAAGTATAGTCTGATTAAATGTTGCTTATTCACATCTTAGCATTAGCAAAATAATTAAAAGTGTGATGTTTCAGTAACATAGCGTTAAATATAAATTATATGGTACCTATGTTATTTAAATTGATAAAAGTATTTCTAACGATAAGTAAGTAGTTATAGTTATCAATTATGGAAAAAATCGTTCAATGTTATATTTCAGACAAACTACAACTACAACACGTTGTTGTAGATTGATTGCATACTTATTAGATATGTATCGCAATAAATTTATTTTTTAATTTTATTTTTGCAATAAAAATCAATTCTAATCGATTGAATATTTTCGCTTTTTATACCAAAACTGATTTTTTTAATTTTTAATTTGTGTGTTAATTGGTTCGCACAAACAATTTCTAATATAAGTTAATAAAAGTAAATTATATCATAAATGAAAAAAAATTCTTCACTTCATCATGTCATTTCTCTTTTAGAATATTGATCGACTCTATAGATTTCTTGTGCAGATAAGTGGTCACCTGAGAGGATCTCGGATTGTTATTAAATATTTGTGTTGTGGTGCGATTAGCGAGCGGCAGCACGACGGTTAATTTATACGCTAACTACGAACAAATAGGACTAGGGAGATCTATTTCATCTTATTATACAGCGAAATTGTAAACAACCATGGTCTATAATTTAAATAGCGAGATTGCTAACTGACGGGTAAGATTACGCTCCAAACAACTTTCAGGTACGGGAACTATTAAATAATAGCTATATCCCTCGTTGGGTAGACAGAGCCGTCTTGAAAAGACTAAAAGGCCACGTTCAGCTATTGTTGTTGTTGTATGGTTTAATGATGAAAGATCAATGTGAATAAGTAAGAACTTACATGTTGTAAAAATAATCCTTTTGCTTACAGAATTAATACGATATTCCGTATGTAATTAAGTACTTATATATTATGGTTAGATTAAAATCTTTGGTTATTATAAGGACTATGCGATATTATGATTAACTAGCTTTAACCCATAGCTTCGCCCGCGCGATTATACATCTAAACGCGCGTATTTAGCGTCACCTACAGTTTTTACCGAGATGAAAAGTACCCATCTCTATGCAAAATTTCAAGAAGATTAGTTCAGTAAACAACGCTGTAGATGTAACAAAACGAACTTACTTTTATAATGTTAGTTCGGATTCTCAGCGATCTCACCTATGATAGACAAAGTTTAACAATGTTTATAAACATCTTATAGTCAATGTTGTGTAGATAAACAAAATTTTTTTTTCTTTTACTATAGATATTTATAATAAACACTGACTTACATGCATAAAGATGCATATTTTAATGCGTACTTAACAAAAATCACCCTTTTTACTGCAAACCGAAGTCCAAGTTTTGAGAACTTTAATTTTTCACATTACTCAGTAGGACTGTTGACCACTTATATCTAAACGTGAGTGTCTTTATTCACTCCCATCTATTTGACCAATCTTCATTCAATTTGGCACATATGTACATAGTACGACTAAGGTCATAGAGTACCTTTTATAAA